>NW_015667271.1:305567-308534 GCF_001515625.1 Sinocyclocheilus rhinocerous
ACCTTTTGATAATCTTGCTTTGTAAGTACTAGGAATATGTCTGCAGGGTTAGTCACAGTCCATACGTCATTCCAATATAACTTTTTGGTACAAAAATTAAGACAATTACTCATTATTAGAAATTATGCTCATTATAGTACTGTCATGCAAAATGCATATCACAAGGCCTGTCATCAGTCCATACTGCTGTTCACAGGCAAAATGCATGTAGACCAAACTACATATTTGGTCAAAACTAAAATCTGTAGATCTGTACTGTGACAAACAGGTTTGCTTTAATTAGCAAATTTAAAAAAAATCTGTTTCAGTTACTGCCTTTGTGAGACAGACATTGTGATTGGCCAAAAACAATGATAAGCACTTACACATCTTCATGATGCTTCACATAAATATTCTGTACCTTAGTAAACTGCATTAACATTTAATCTATCCTCACTCAGACCTGGACATGAAGTGCAGGAGTTGTACACAAGAGTCCAATGAGACATATTAGGGTCCAAAGGTCATATGTACAGTTAAACTGCAGTTTCTCTCTTAGGGGAAAAATGATCTAATCCAATATTCCCTTGCACCTGTTCTCCACATCAGAAGCCACTCTTCTAGGTTTTTACATGCATCCAACTAGCTTTTTTGTTACTCAATATTTAGTGCATGTTATAAAAGAGCGAGACTGTTTGAGACTGTTAGGGCTCTGGAAAAAACACTATGACATATAAAACATTTTAACAGGTTGTGCATATATAAAATTTAACTAGTTTTGTTTTAAATCTAAAGTCATGCAATACAGGTCTGGCAAAAGTTTTATCAGGACAGGATGACACTGTCCAACTATGGGACTGAAGCCAGTCTTTTGTACCTGTGCTAAAAATAGTCTAGTACACTTTCTTCAGAAACACAGTACCTTTTTTCTCTTTCTAAACACCTTGTGTTGAACATTGGGAAGTGCTGACTCAGGCCCGCAAAACAGTTAAGAATCAGCCTATTTTGACCCATCTGATTCATTGCATCAATGCAGCATTTCTGCCAAAGTGACTGAAATCTAACACATGGTTCCCAATGGCATACATAATGCTGTTAACCAACACTCTGTTTCAATACAGAGCATAACAGTGGTCCTAACATATCAAGAGACCTTCTTTTACTGCATTCTGCTGGTGGTTCTACAAATGTGTTTGTATCTACTGAATGTTATACAAAAAAACATAAAAGTGATACCATAGCAGATTGTTCGGCCACTTTGACCGCAAAGCAGCAGAGCATCCAATGAAGCTCTAAATTTCCCCCTTTTTTATTCCCACAGAGTAAGTGGCCACACATCCTCGTGTTGAAGATCAAAGCCTCGTCAGTACTTATTAATTCCAAAGAGACGGACCCCGTGGAACTGAGGCAGTTTGGGGATAAGCACAGTGAGCAGGGAAATGGTGTTGATGATGAAGTGGACCCTGTCATACTTTGTATAGAAACTGGTCAGGAAATACCTGTAGAGGACAAGGACAAGGACAAGTCAGATGTCAGATAGCAATATGAGATGCACAGATGCAGAGGCTACAGAAGTTGCTCAAGCAAGCACAGCACAAGACTGCATCTAATGGAAACACAGGATGTGGTTTCTTCATGCTGTAACAGAATGCTTTTCATACATATATCGAAAAAGACGATTATAATCAATATAAATCAGATCAACATAAAAAGAGGTATATTTACTTTCTTAATGAACATTTCTAGTATGGTGCATGCTATTCTAAAGAAAAAACGGTTTATAATATAATATAATATACTTATTTATTACAATTCCCTTCTTTTTACATCACTGCAGGCTATTTGATTATGCTATTACACAGCTCTATGGATAACTTGATTCTGATTGGTCAGCCGCAACATTATGTGTTATTCCCGATTAGCATCAGCAAATGCCATACCGCTCATCCGGGTATTTGAGGCTGGCGCTTCATTTACATCGCGGCACACTCTCTCATTCAAATGCAACTGTTATCATCTTGAACCTCAGTTATCGACTGTATTTACTGTAAAATGAAACCAACGGACTTCTGTATTAATAGTAGGCCTACAGTAATATTGTTGAAGTGTTCTACTTGTTCCCAACGTTTTGAATGCTGTAATGGATTTAAAGGGGTCGTATGATGTTGCTAAAAATAACATTATTTTGTATTTGGTGTAATGAAATGTGTTTATGCGGTTTAAGGTTCAAAAAACATATTATTTTCCACATTATTGTTTCTCCTCTATGCCCCGCCTTTCTGAAACGCGTCGATTTTTACAAAGCTCATCGGTCTGAAAAGCGAGGAGTGCTCCGATCAGGATTTTTGAGGGCGATCACCGATCACAGACAGCAGTATCTGCCGATACCGATCACCGATACCGATCTTTTTAAAGCCTTCTTTTTATAATTGATAACTATTTATGGTGATACTCCAATCAGGATTTTTAGACATTTATTCAGGGCCTGAATTTCATTTTTGAAAATGGGGGGAATTCCCCTCTTATGTGACTCTTGTGAGAGGGGAAGCAGCACGCACCGCTCCTGGAACTCACTGCCAGACCGCAACCGTGTGCAGTGAACGCTGTAATCTGTTAACATGAGCACAGAAAAAATACGCACCACGTATGCACTGCAAACGGAATAATGTGAACTTGGCATTATGTGTGTGCGTTGTGAGTTTGCATGAGCGCCCGGTCTCCAGGAGAGCGCGTGAGTGCTGAATGGTTAAACACAGGCAAGAATTAAAAAGTGATGCAATTTATAAACTTTAGTGACGATGTGACACTGCCTCGATTGTGCAAGTGACAATTCCTGTGTCAACTGCAGCGTGCAGCTCGCTTAGACAGACGCGATGTGTGGTGATTTGAAGCCATTTGCGTATTTTGAGAAAGAGAGAGCGCGCACGGTGATTCACTCACGCCATTTGTGAAATTACATCTCACACAAGGTTTTCAAATTACTTTATA
>NW_015667271.1:308749-318529 GCF_001515625.1 Sinocyclocheilus rhinocerous
CTGATCCGTGGCTGTTTACCACAAACACAACATTTATCCATTATTTTGATTTCAAATCCAAACATTGTCACTGAAAATGCTTTTTCAGCATTGCAATTATTTTCATGTTTAAACAATAAATATAAGCAACACATTATTCAATGCATTTTAATTTTGCATTTACTTCTAGATTTATATATTAAGTTGCACAAGCAAGTGGCAAAACATTTAAACGACTTTTCTTACGTTATCACATTTTGACAGAAATAGTCAGCTCTACTGCCTTTCCTTTTGCATTTAAATCTTTATTACATGTGAAACACAGTAGACTTTAATAATATGCATTTATGTTGTAATTACTACATTTTCGTGTCAATCCATGTTCATTTTTACTGCAAACAATGCGCTGTCACTCTCAGAAACGATCTCTGCACTGCTGCAAACGCACCGCTCCTGGATGCACTGCCGGGCTGCAGCTGTGTGCAGTGGACGCTTTAATCCGTTAACATGAGCGAGGAAAAAATATGCACCACGTATGCACTGCAAACGGAATAATGTGAACTTGGCATTATGTGTGTGCGTTGTGAGTTTGCATGAGCGCCCGGTCTCCAGGAGAGCGCGTGAGTGCTGAATGGTTAAACACAGGCAAGAATTAAAAAGTGATGCAATTTATAAACTTTAGTGACGATGTGACACTGCCTCGATTGTGCAAGTGACAATTCCTGTGTCAACTGTGCAGCGTGCAGCTCGCTTATAGACAGACGCGATGTGTGGCGATTTGAAGCCATTTGCGTATTTTGAGAAAGAGAGAGCGCGCACGGTGATTCACTCACGCCATTTGTGAAATTACATCTCACACAAGGTTTTCAAATTACTTTATAAGTTATTTAATGAATGCAGGATCCTCACATGCGATAGCCTAGTAGCCGGGACAACTTCTTTATGTTTACAGAAGTGACGTAATGACGCAGTGCCATGCTCGAATTTCCCGCGAAAACCTACCCGTACCACTCAAATTAGAAAACATTATTATAAGCTAACCGTTGTGAGTCGGGTTTTGAACACTGGCTGGTTATGTACTTGCTCAAATATTGATTTCGGATCATTTTTAAAGATCTAATAAAATATAACTCAAATCAATATTTTGTGTCTAATTATTTACTTATGTGGCAAGTAGCCGTGTAATAAGCAGGATAATATACATCCAGCAAGTTGTTACTGCAAACTTAAGCAATAGTCAGATAGCTTTTTAGACACTCTTGTAGCAAATCTACATTATACTATGCATTGTTGTTATGTTTTAATTGACATAATGCTAGAATAAAATAAAATACAAATATTAGATGGAAAAACAAACTTGCCTTTGGCAACTAACTGAAATTGAAGTTGGAGTTTACTTCAAAAAATATATTAAAGCTAAATAGAAAAAGAATAGAAAATATGGTACTTATACTAAAACTAAAATTAAAACAAAAAAATTAAAGCTAGTTTGAAATATCAATTAACACTATAATAGTATATAAATAATACTAAAATAACACTGCTACTATGTAATGCCCGCTTTTCACCATCCACTTCTCAAAGGATATAATCAACCCAGCTGAAAACAACATCTTAAACCTGATTTGCTGATCTCAGCTGCCCTCTCAGACTAGTCAGGCTGTTTTAGAGGGGCTTGAAGTACTTTTCTGCTGCTAAACACCAGTTTGGCCAGGCTAGCAATCCAGCTAGACTATCTAAGACCAACTTACACGAGCCAAGAACAGCAAACCAGACTGGTTCTGGTTTTGTCAGCAGGGAAGACTCACTCACTTTTTTTTTTCTTGTCAAATATCTTTTAATTAAGATACATTAAGAACAGCGGTAAAATCAAGACAAACCTCCTTATTCCTCACTGTAACCAACAGATACACCCTCACAATATGAGAGGAGAAGACACGAGAGAGAAGAAAAAGAGTAGAGCAAATGACCTGACTGACTGACTAACTGTTTCTAAATCCGGCTCTCCTTGCCAGCAGACCCCACAGGAAGTCAGCATCACTGCCTCTTGCTCATGGTCATGCAGAGCAAGCTGTGAAAGCCTTCTCAGTGCGTGTGCAGAACACAACCAAAAGGGATAAATTAGCATGACATGCAGAACGAAGCTTCTAACAGCACAGAGCAAAGGCGAACACTCTTACAGTATAATAGGGGTGATGGTGAGAAACTTTCGAGAGGCGGTGAACTGGACCCCATAGTCCATCTGTTCCCAGTGGGTCAGAAGCCGGGCCTTGCCTTGGTCTGGAGTCTCAAACGGTGTTCCTTTTACCGTGTGTAGGAAGATATACATGCACTATGGCAGAAAGACAGTCACAGAACATCATGGCCTTTGGTACAATTCATCAAAGCTCTATCAGCAGATGTTGTGAAACTCTTAGGACAGTGGTGGCGAACGTCAGTCCTGGAGAGCCGCAGCCCTGCAGAGTTTTGCTTCAACCCTAATCAAACACACCTGAACAAGCTAATCAAGGTCTGAAGGGTTATTAGGAAACTACAGGCAGGTGAGTTTTAATTAGGGTTGGAGCTGAACTCTGCAGGGCTGCGGCTCTCCAGGACTGGAGTTCGCCACCCCTGTCTTAGGACAACAGCAAGAGCTGATCCGTTTTGGGAGCAGGACGGCTAAGAAAGGCGATACAGGATGGCTCTGTTAGTCCAACACTGGCTGAAATTACAGAACCTGGAGTCAGCAACAGAACGGGCCAAAATTCAGCAAGAAAAAATGTTGCCGTTTCAGAGTTTCTGCAGCTGGGGACTGTCACAAAACAAATGATTATTTTAAGCCTCTGCATCTTAAGAAGCTCTTGTGGTGGCTTCTGCCGGTGCTGTGAGGAATCATTCTCAGAGTCTTTGGGTTTGGATGCCAGAAGAATAGACTTTTATTATTAGAGAGATAATGCAGTCTAGAGATGATCTGCAGAAAATCTATCGAGTCTGTGTCTGTTCTCTCTTTTATACAGTGCTATCAGAAGGCGTGCCCATGTTCAAATACATTTCATACATATGGTTATTGTTTATCAACTCTTTTACCTCTTTTGGCTGTGTCTCCAGCCTGCTTTTAGGATGTAGAATTTATTTTAAGTGAAACGAGGAGGCCTAATCATATATTTTGTCTAATGTCAAAATAGGACATGCAACTTTACCATATACTGTATTTTTGTAATGTCACTGTACCCCTGCACTGTCTGCACATTCCATTCTCATGTAGGCCTCACACACAGGCAGATACATGATTATAACAGTGGAATAACTTGAGATATAAATGGCTTGATTCACGTTGATTATACTTGAGTAGTTCATATTTTGACCAATAAAAATCTTCTACACTCTTAAGAAAGCATCTGTGCTACATTTACACTATGAAACTAACGCAATGGTTTTCTCTTGGCAGACTGTTAGCCAAAATGAGTTGCAGATCTGTTATGGGTTGTGACAACAGGAAATAACAATGCTACTGTTTATACTGTAGTTAAGGCCTGTTCACACCTGTCCATTTTAGCATTCACATCAATGCATGATAATGTTATATTTATTATTTAGTTATGTTGCCTGCAACTTCGAATGCTCAAGCTCTTAAAAGTCAAGTGGATTCTGACTAGCTGTCAATGTTTTTATCACTCAATGAAATTAACGTGATTCCAAATATATTGTTCCTGTCATTATCATTATAGTTTTGGACTTCTATTCTCACAGAATTAAAAAGTTTATTAAAACTTTATAGTTATCAGAGTCTACAGGCCTTTACAATAGTAAAATATATAGCAATAACCAACTTGTAAACAGGAGGACAAATGCTTCACATATCTTTTGTTGGATGTGCACAGTAAAAAAAATGTAGAAATTCAACGGTCACTTGGACGCTTTCCTAATTAGATGGATGGTGAACTATAAACAAGCTACAAAAACGTTTTTAAAAAAAGATACAACACAGACTATATTAAACTATAGCCTAGTATAAAATAGTATTAAAAACATATAGCTACAAAAGTATATACAAACTATACAAAAATAAGTTCACTTGCAGCGAGGACAAACACAGTTTGAGCACAATTTGTTCTGTATAATAAATTACTGCATTAAACCATGGACATTTACCAGTTCAGTCAATATGCCATGTTAATAATTTTGCATATTTTGGGCCTATGGAGTTCATAGTCTTTTCAAATACATTTCAGAGCTTGATTTAAGGGTAATTTTGGTACCTTTTTTAATTATACACAATTTTGGTACCGTGTTGTTTTAGCAAAACAACAACCTCTAACCTAAAAACGTAATACGGTGATCTATGTTAATATTAAGTTAGCAGTTAAACTTTCTAGCCTGATGTGATTTAGCAGCTCTTACCAAGTTGTGGATGAGGTTGGTGAGGGTCCAGACCACAGGAACGCTGACGAACGGTATGCTGAGCAATATGATGTGTAGGAAGCCGATGCCAAGCACATATGAGAGCCATATACCCCTGCTGTTCATCACTCGCGTGTTTGGATTGACCTCACTGTGCGCTGTGCCCACGTTCATCCTCGCGCAGTGGAGGGACACTCAGAACAATTGCGCACTTACTGTCAGACACAAGAAACACGTGTAAATGCACATATGGGTTTAAAATTGCATTACGTTCACTGACATTCAGACGCATGGACTATAAAAAGTCATAGAACAATATGTAAAGATAAGCATCAATATGCAGAGTGTGGAAAATCAACACAACTTCTGAAAGTGTTCCGTTGTTATTTAAAATAAGTGGGACGAAGCACGGGTCACTTACTGTACAATATTGCACAAGAGTCTTCACGAATCACGCAGAAACTTTACAGTACGTACTTACGAAAAATAATATAGCGGCTTTTTCCCTTTGGTTGTAATTTGTTTCGTAAACGCTATCGGGATCTTCAATTCTGGAGCCCTTATGCAATGTAGCCTTGCCGTTTTTCGAAACTTAACACGTCTGTTTGTTTCATCATGTTTGCTTTGAAGCACTTTGTTCCTCTGCAAACAGATGGTGACAACACAGCAAGACTTCATCGTTTCACGTCATAATTTTTCAGAACTCACCTTTAGAAAGATGGAAATGTATTCATCGGTATAGCCGCTGATTGGATGATGTGAGTCACGTGGAGGATCTCGCCCAATCGGCGTTCGATGCGTTGATAATTTGCTAAAAGGCGCACGCCCCCTTAAACGTCACAGAAAGTGCTATAGTGAAAGAGATTTGGCGATTATGCAAAAATACTGAGATTTATGGGTATGGTAGTTTTTTTTAATGAAATATTACCCATACTGTAGCGGTCTCAAATGTCTGATTCTGTAATAAGTTAAGTAAACTTTAACATAATTTTACAACAACACTGGATACTTTGTATTCCGTTATTAAAATTCCATAAAATGTTAGGAATTGAAAAGTTCACATTTCATAGTATGGGAATAATGCAATAACAGTGAAAGATGACAAATGCTGTCAGTCCCTAACATTCTTCCTGACTTCTCCTTGTGTGTTCCACAGGAGAAATAAAGACAAGCTGGTATGGATCATCTTGTTGATGAAATGGTGCCAGGATTTTCATTTTGCTGAACTGTCCCTTTAAATATCATAATATAATGCATTGCTCAACTATTTAAGATTAAAACGTGATATTGATCAATAGAGTGAAAAGGTTTGTGATTAAATTATAATTTGTCATGTTTTACATTCAGAGGTAATTCATAAGTAGTAACTGATAGCTATGTAATCTGGTTTAAGTAACCAGATTCCAAAAATTAAGTACTTGTAATTAGATTAAATTATATTTTAAAATAGCCTACTCATAATCAGACTACAGTTACTTTTTTATTAATTACATGATTACATATTTACAAAAATCATTTCATTTTTAAGTGTTTTCTTAACATTTCAACATTGCATTAAACTAGTGATAAACACGTTCATTTTTATTTGAATTATCACTTAGTGGGTTAATTAACCATGCATTACTATGTCTTTAAAAGGCCTTTGTCTTTCAAACACATTAAAATGCACAAATTCACGTTATTTCTTATTTACATGTAATGCAGGGATTCCCACATTTTTTTTGTCATCTGAATCTCTTCCACTTAATATGAAGTCCCCCTGAGATTTTAACACATAACACATTTTCATGTTCAAAGTTATCTCTCATTGTCAAATTACATGCTGGTAAACAAATAAAATATTAAATTTTTTAGTGGGCTAAGTGCTTTATTTTGATTGATATTTAAAATAGTCTATTTTAATTTTACATTTTTATGATTTAATTCATTATTAGCTTTTTAACTGACAAACCCCTTGAAGTTCCTTCACGAACCCTACTTTGGAAAACCTTGACATGTAATGTTTAATGCACTTCATGTTGTTAATAACAATGAAAGAAATATATTTTCTTTTTCTTTGCATTTTTATATCAAAATACCCAGCTCTGTTCATAAATTACTTTTTATTCATTTCTAATGTGTACTGAAAAAATAATATCATGGGTGTTTCTGAGGTTATTTTTATTTAAAAAAAAATACTTTTTATGAAGGTTAGATATGAAGGTCACCTTGGAAACCCACTTTCATAATTAATTTTTTAACTTTTTCTAGTGTTTTTTTTTTTTTCAATTGCCTTTCATGTAAAGAGTTTGTGCCTTGTCCGAGAATATTATCTAAACATTAAAAATACAAAAAAAGAGTGAAATTAATATAAACTTTAATATAACTATATAAAAATATAAATATGTGATGAATATTATGTGAAAATGATTTATATAATTTTATTTATATTATTATAAGGCCAAAAGTGTCCATAGTTTCAGAAACACTTATTTATGGTCAGTCTAGTAGTAGACTACTATGAAGATAATGTTATTCTGAAGCTATCTATAGATGTTACCACACCTCAGTCACCAAAAACAAGATGAAATACTTTCACTATGAAAAACTGAGGATGTTCTGCAGTCACACATAACCTAAAAGCATTTGCATATATATATATATATATATTGTTCACATCTGCGTATGACCCTTCCTTCTTGCACGTTGCATAATGTAAAGCTAATGCTCCAACAAACGCTATAAGGGCACTCATAGGCTGTAGGGCCACTAATAGGCTTTCTAAAAGACGTTATTTAGTCTCTGGGACAAAGATGTGTGAAATATCAGCTCTCCTACACAAACTCTGTCATTTTGCCCTGTAGGAACTGAAACGTGAGCCATGTGTCTGAATGACGTGGGAGCGTCTTCACTGATGATTAAACCGTAGCAAAACGCACACAACTTCAAAGCGCTGTGGTCTTCCCTGTCTTGCTCTTACAATGCTCTTGGCGGGGAGCTACTACATTTTAAAAGCTGTTAAATTATATCTTGGAGCTCAGAACATGCTACTCTGATATTCTGTAACAATGCAACCCTTAGGCCCGAAGATTTATGTTTCCCAACGTGATTCCTTCAGCTGGATCCGAGCCTGTTGGAAGCAGGCTACCTTTAAAGACAATATTACATTTAGACTCCTATAGAATTGCAGCAGCATTGTGTCTTTCTGTTCCCCGAGGGACAAATGCTTGTGACATTAATTAACCTTTAAATGATGACTTTATGCAAAGTAAATCACTGGCAGCAGATGAGATCAAATTGCTATTATGTCAAGAGACGCTAAACTGTGGTTATTTTCATCAAATGACTATTTTTGTTTTTTAAATGTACATATACTTTTAACAGATGCTGCCTTGAGGTTTTTGATGACTCTGATGAGTCTATGAAAATCATAAAGTGTACAGAAGCATGACATTATTTCATTTTAAGAGCTTCCATAATTACTTCTGTTCATTTTACAGCTCATCAACAGCTCAGGGAATTCATACGAGATTATACAAGACGAAAGTTACGCTGACTGTTCATGTTCTTACACACGTAGGCCTATGCATATTTGCCCCAGAGGTTTTTAACTAGAATTTGGAACATTCCCTAGCTGCATACCTCAAATATTTAAAGCCAATCCCAACCTATTCCTGCTTTTAAAAACACGTTAGCATAGGCTACTGATTCCACTTTTCCCAAATAAATGTAACAAGACATTGAGGTTTAAGGACCACAGCAGTCTCGACTCATTGTAATGTAATTATGTATGATACCACTAATGCTAATAAGATAATATAAGATGGTCTGCAGTCTCTACATAGAAAATCATCTTAACAGCCATTTCTGAGATGTGTGACAGTACTGAGAGTAACCAGAAGATGTCAGTATAAACACATTGTTTATGTTTTTGTCTCACTAAAAAAAGATCGTTTACTCACTGAATTGAGTCCGATTTAATTTCTATTACTCATCGTTTAGAATACTTTACTATATACTACATCCTTACTATATTATACAGCTTTATAATAACTTAAGCCTAATAATATACAGTATATGCCTTATGCATTCCCTTCGTGTTGTTAGGAAATACATGTACCTTATATATTGTGTATTGTATATTTAATTGATGAATTGGTATAAAAAAAGGTTTGAGGATCAGTTGTAAAAAGAGCAATTTGTACAATAGTTAATGACTGTCACAATGGACTTCAGCACTCCCCAAATAATGTCCAAAAATAGGGTACAACAGCTTATCGCTGGGGCAGTTCCCTCAGAAGGACATCTTTGTACCTTACTCGCCCCTAAATGGTTCATAGTTGTACTCTAAGGCAGTAATACACACCTTTTAGGGCAATGGTTGTCGATCCTGGTCCTGGAGAACCCCCAGCACTGCACATTTCAGATGTCTCTCTTATCTCCCTGTTGAGGAAAAACAGCATATGCTGGTTAGGTTTGTTTTGAAGCATGGCAGCTGGTTTGAGCTGGTTTAAGCTGGTTCTGAGCTGGTCATAAGCTGGTTCTGAGCTGGTTTAGGATGGTCATTTGCTGATCCTACACTGGTCCTAAGCAATTAGCTCCTGCTCAGGACCAGCTCATAACCAGCTTATAACCACTTAAACCAGCTCATGTCCAACTAAGGACCAGTTTAAACCAGCTGCAATGCTTCAAAACAGTACCGCCGCTACCTATACGCAGAGTACGCAGTTTGCGTAGGGCACCAACTCCCAGGGGGGCACCATCCCAGTTGCTTGGTGATGTTTCGTTCGTGAACGAATCGTTCTTTTTGAACGACTCTTTTAGGTGAACGAATCGTTCTCGTTCACGTAATCCATTGACTCATATTTTTCGTTCACTGAAATTCCTCCCTCCAGAGCAGCGCGGCGCTATTGGCAGCGCATGCGCAGTTCAGTGAACCGGGCAGCTCTGTGAACTGTTTCATCCTGTCAAAGAATGACTAAACGTCGAGCCAATAGCCTTAGAGTTTGAGATGTGACGGAGCATGTGATTTGTTGAATGTAGTAAACGAATACGCCCTTCACTGAATGAGTTTCTTTTTAGTCTGAATGAGGTCGAGAGATCTTCTCGTTAGTGAACGAAATGACCGAACTGGTACATGTCGTTCGCAAACGAGTTGAATGAACTGGTACATATCGTTCGTGAACGAAATGAATGAGAGTGTACCTGGTCAGTCGGCCATTTAGAATGTCAATCTCAATCAGCAGAAAGCAGATACAAAGCGCAGTTTTAGGTACTGTGCACATACGCTTGTTTATATATTCATATTTAGCATACAGAACATAACTCAACGTTTAATCCCCGATTTATGAATGTGTAATTGTCTGACCAAACAATTAAAATGTTAATTATGCAAGAAAACCTTGTGCTTTGGTCATCTGAACAACTTATTTAGACTTTATT
>NW_015667271.1:318572-333905 GCF_001515625.1 Sinocyclocheilus rhinocerous
GAGTGTACCTGGTCAGTCGGCCATTTAGCATGTCAATCTCGATCAGCAATCAGCAGATGCAAAACGCAGTTATAGGTACTGTGCACATAGGCCTACGCTTGTTTATATATTCATATTTAGCATACAGAACATAACTCCACGTTTAATCCCTGATTTATGAATGTGTAATTGTCTGACCTAACAATTAAAATGTTAATTATGCAAAAAAACCTTGTGCTTTGGTCATCTGAACAACTTATTTAAAGACTTTATTTATTTAATGAGTAGATTATGCACACATTTTAATAAAGCCAAATCAGTTTTTGCAACAAGTGAATACGTTCGTTGACTTAACAGTTGCTTAAAAAACAATTTCGTTCTATATTAATATTACCATATACATATATAAAAATCTAAACATTAACATATATAATTATTTAAAAAAAAACATTTTATGATGAACGCAGTATAGGCAGCAGTATAAGCACACGTGACGCGCCATTCCCGCATCTGCGCCCGCCCTCACCTCATGTTTGCGGCTGAATACAAATGATCATCATAATTAATGGACAACTAGGCTTTATCAGGGAAAAGACATCAGCGCAGTCCGGCGCAGAGAAAAGCAAAAGAAAAAAAGCCCAAGATGAACCCCATGCATCACTTTCAGGTAGCTACGTTCATAATCCTGTGAAACTTTTTTGACTGTTTACGTTAGTAACGTGTTTTAATGTCGGTAATAATTTCACCACCACCAACAACGCATCTGACTTAATATTCTAGTTTTCATGACTTAAAATGTATTAAAACAATGAGGCAATAATGATTGGTTAATTAATAATAATTGTATGGTTTCATTGAATAACACTGTTAAAATACATAATGTAATACAAAATAAACAATTTGCATTATTACAAATGCCTGCAAAGGGCACCAAAGGCCTGATTATTGCTGTTGTTACACTTACAGGACGATCAAATCCTTGTTTAATGTTGACCAAACATTTAATTCAAATATCCACTTAATTTTTTGGCCACCTTTTTGCAATAGAAATGCTACAGCCTCTTTAATTTCTTCAACAAAAACATATGGACATCACAACCCTTACCAAAATTAACCATTGTTTTGTCGTAGTAAAACTGCTTACTTTTATTTTGTGTGATTTCTGAATGCTTGAGACTATAAAATCAATCAGACAACGGTATTAATAAAATCAAAGCCATATGTAACTGTCTAGAGCTACAATTGTAATTTATAAATAATTTTATATTTATATTTATTTACTTTTATATTTTATTAAAGTTCTATTTTGACCCTTTACAGTAGGTGTTTTGTTTTTTTGTTTTTGTTTTTTTGAAGGAGGGGGCAATACTATTCTGCTTAGGGCACCCGTTTGGCCAGCAGCGGCCCTGCTTCAAAACATACCTAACCAGCATATGCTGGTTTTTTCAACAGGGCTGACACACACATTTGTCTTCCATAATGAGCTGACGAGTTGAATCAGGTGTGTTTAATTAGGAAGACATCTAAAATGTGCGGTGTTGGGGGTTCTCTAGGACCAGGATTGGGAACCATTGCTAGACACAGAACAAAGTTGTCCCTTAAAGGGAACTGCCCCAAGTAACAAGCTGTTGTACCCCTGGAATAGGGGTTTCATATTCAGTTCTTCAGGGCCACTTTCCTGTTTTTAGTTTAGCTCTAACCCCAATTAAACACACCTGAGCCAACTAATCAAGGTCTAAAGGATTACTAAAAACCTCCAGGCAGGGATGTTGGACCTGGTTGGAGCTACACCAGAGGTGCCCAAACTCAGTCCTGGAGGGCCGATGTCCTGCAGAGTTTAGCTCCAACCTGCCTCAACACACCTGCCTGGAGGTTTCTAGTATGCCTAGTAAGAGCTTGATTAGCTGGTTCAGGTGTGTCTAACTGGGGTTGGATCTAAACTCTGCAGGACACCGGCCCTCCAGGACCGAGTTTGGGCACCCCTGAGCTACAAACTGCAGAACAGTGGACCTCATGGAGCAGAGTTTGACCAATGTGCCCTAAAATACAATTTTTGCATATTTTTCTGACAGTAAATGATTAAAATAAACCTTAGATTAAGAGGGATCTCACCACAGTTTCTTAATACTCAGGTGACAGTAGCTGGCCAGCTTAAAGGTGATAACAAACAAAAATAGTGTCAGAATGTACTCACCCTTATGATGTTCAAAACCCAATTCCTCTGTAGACTACAAAAGGAGATGTTAGGCAGGATGTTCACACTGCTCTTTTCCATGTAATGAAAGTAAATAGTGACCAGGTGCTGTCAATCTAAAAAAAAAAAGACAAAAACACAGCAGAAAAGAACCATAACAGCAGTCTGTACAAACCATGCACTAAATTCCAAGTCTTCTAAAAACATGATAGCTCTGTGTGAGAAACGGGCTGAAATTTAAGAGGCAATGACATTTGCCACTGTTGGTGAAAAATCTGGAAATACATGTGCCATATCTCAATCTACATAAGCGCCGTTTGAGATGATTTTTCTGACATTAAGCTATTGTATGGCTTTATAAGTCTTGGAAGAGCACAAATCATATGGATTACTTTTATGCTTTTGTTGTGCTTTTTAGTGTATGAGGCTAATAATTACAGTCTTCAATTTTAGGTGAATTATTCCTTAAATACTCAGATGAGGGCAGTTGGACATCTTAAAGAAATAATTTATGTAAAAATGAAAATTCATCATTTACTCACCCTCATGTTGTTAATCTTTAATAAACAAATTAAGATATTTTTGAAACCTAAGATTTCTGTCCCTCCAATTGAAGTCCATTCCTATGGTGACCGGGAGGAGACGTCTTCAGTTCACTTAGTTTTGTCGTGGCCACGACATATTAACTCGTGGGAATGTGATATTACGAGATGCTATGTTGAGGGAACGACATCCATTTCTCGTGGCCACGAGTTTAATGCATAAACAAACCTGCGTGACCATAGCAACCTGAGATTATCAGAGATGGATAAAACATTTTTATTAACATTAAACATTTAATTTAATATTTGTATATTATTATTATTATTATTATTATTATTATAACTTGTTAGGGCACTATTTGTATATTTATTTCATACAAATATAATATTTTATTATTTCCCCTTTCAATTCGTGTATCGCTTTACCTAATTAACATTCTGTATAATTATCCTAGTATTTGCTACCATATATTTTGCAAATACTGTAAACGCCTGACAATTATGCCAATAGGCCTACTTTATGATTGCATGTAAAGAGATCGAAATGAAGGGAAAAAAAGAATATAAAAAATATAATAATAGACTAATAATGCTGATGATGATGATGATGATGATGATAATAATAATCTACAAATATTACGGAAAAAGACGATCTGGACGCAGCTACAAGCATGTGGGATGAATAAAAATGTTTTCTTGTAGGCCTATTTTATTTTATGTACTTAATGTAACATTTATTCATGATAAATTTAATTTGAGTGCTGTCTACATCGCGTGCAATAGCCTATAGTCCGGTAGCCTAAGCCTATGGTTAATATAATAATTTAATAATGTAATGATTTATATAGTCTAATAATGAATATAATAATTTCTTAATTCAAAATAAAATATTAATGAATCCATCTCTGATAATCCCGGGTTGCTATGGTCACGCAGGTTTGTTTACGTATTAAACTCATAAGAATGTAGTTACCTCGACAAAATGATCTCGTGGCCACGACATACCACGTTCCCACGAGTTAATATGTCGTGGCCACAACAAAACTTAAGTGAACCGAAGACGTCCCCTCCCGGTCACCGTACTACCCACCAAAACATTGATGCTTTAGAAAGTTCATAAAGACAAAAAAAAAGTAATCCATATGAACCGAGCAGTTTAATCCAAGTCTTCTGAAGAGACGCAATTGCTTTATATGATATGATAAAAAGATTTGGTAACACTTTAGTATAGGGACCAATTCTCACTATTAACTAGTTGCTTATAAGCATGCCTATTATTAACATATTGTTTTTTTTTATTAGTACTTTTATAAAGCACATATTGTGCATGACCATATTCTACATCCCTAATCCTACAAAATGCCTAAATTTAACAACTACCTTACTAACTATTAATAAGCAGCAAATTAGTAATTTAGTGAGGCAAAAGTCATAGTTAATGGTTTGTTAATAGCGAGAATTGGACCTTAAAATAAAGTGTGACCAAAGATTTAATTTCGGCTTTTATTTATATAGCACATTAAATATGGTACACATGGAAGCAGAACCATACTTGCAACCTTTCAACTAATCTTTTAAGGAAGCATGGTAAGAACCTTTTTTCAATCTGAGGTACATTTGAATCCTGTGAAAACTTAGCAAAAAGACATTTTTAGACTGACACAGATAAACCTTCTATCCCCAAATGTCATATTTAACACATACGAGTGACATTATTTCCACTACCCTCTTTTTAACATAAAATCCATTCATTCAGAACTCTAATATCATCATCTGGGGCCTGGGGTTTGGACTGTCACACTCTGAAAATAAATACGGTCTACGTTTCTCACATCTGATTCGATATTTGCTTAAGAATGCGTGCCAGGCGACGTGCTTTGCAAGGATAACAGTACCCCGAAATATGCAATATGCCCTGGTAATGTATTCATTTTCGAGCTTCAAAAACCCGAGTCAAGAATAATTTCAAACTTGAGAGAAGAGGAAGAGAGGGCTTGTGACCCAAGCCGGTCTAATGATAGCCACACTGGAAAAAGCTAAAGTACTGACACTCCATTATTGTCCTATAGAGGAAGCTGAGGATTAGAACACCAAAGAATTTCAATAAAAGAAGTGTCTGTTGTGGGGCCGAGGGTCCTGGGGGGCTGCGGAGCTTTAGGCATTGTCCTGGAGGGTGATTGAGAGCGAGAGGAGCGGAGCGGAGAAGCATTGTGCAGGGACGGAGCCTTTCTAAAGGTGGTTATTAGGAGAGAAATGGTGTGGGGGTGGCTGTTGACTCTTCATCTTGTGTGAACAAAGTATCTGGCATATAGCTCTCTCTCTCGCGCGGCTTTCGCTTTACGACGGCCATGAATACTCTCGGCGGGCTCGCCCAGACCTGTGCAAAGGCTTATTGTCTGGCTTAAGTGTGGTTTAATTAAGCAAGCTCTGTGTCCTGAGAGAAGAGAGGTGCTTTAAAGCGCTCGAGTCCCGCGGAGATGCCGGGGATGATGCGTAGTATCAGGGCTATTGAAGGGGAAAGTGTTTGCTGCTCTAATGAAAAAGGTTTGTTTGGGGGGGGATGAGCGTCTGGGCTTTGTCCCCAGCTTACAAAGTAGGGACAAAAGCTGTGATATTATACAAATGCACCCATTTCCAGGACATGATGCGGGGACGGGGGCCCGGAGACGGGTCGGACTGCTCCATCTCAGCCCTGTTGGCACCTTACAAAATGATTTTTTCCCCCCACCACAAAGATACGCATTCTAGTTAAATCCCGAGAGCAGGGGGCTTCTGGGTACCGCAAATTTGGGGGTTGCGGACTTAAGCGGATTTTCTCTGCAACTGTAAGAACAAGCTAATTCCTCAGACCTCCTTTATCTCTAACATGGTAATAACAAACAATGAAATTCTGAAGAGAAAGCGGCAAAGGAAGAGGAGGGAGGAGAGACGCAGACACAAAAGAAGGAGAGATGGAGGGAATGAAAGAGAGGAGAGACGTGTGTGAGGAGAGGGTGGGCTAGGGCATGTTAAGAAACTTTCTCGCTCTAGTGTTATGTGTGAACGCTCCGCTAATCCAGGTTTTATTGCTTGCCTGTGTCCGGCCACACTGTCCGGATTGAGTGTGGGTGAGGGATAGTGGGGGCCTACACATGTCCCTCTTTGAGGAAAGCCTGAGAAAGAGCCGGACCTGGTTACGGCCGTTTTCGGGTCGCCTTAGAAACCCGCACCACAGGGGTCCTCTGTGTATGTCTCTGCATTCCCTATGCATGCTGCTAGCAAACACATACGGATTAGAGCTAACGTTAAAGGTGTGGTCACATTAGCGAAATTCGGTGAAAGCTTGCAGGCAAATCAGGTACATTATCTATTGTCAGTAGCCTAGCAATTTATGAAGAAGAACTCACCGAGAGGTCACTTTCAAAACACGCGTCTTTATGTTGGTAAGTGGGGCAAATCTGTGTGAAATTCCCAATCGTATGGATTCCTAGCAAAATTAATAGATTAATAGACCATCGTTACATGTGACTGCACCTTATGTTTTGGCTTGTGTCATTCACGAATTATCTTCAATCCACTCACAGGAAGCCAAAAGGGTGTCTTTCCCAGATTATAGGGGCTACTTTGTGGGTGTGTAGGGTGATGTATTAGCCTAGCCCTAATAAAAAGCAGGAGTGTCCAAAAACATGACTTAATGAGGGAGGATGAGAGACTCCTGACCCAGAGGTCAAAGCTCCGGGCGAGTCTCTTTATTCCCATTGATCTGCTAGCGCACTTCATTTCCATGCTCTAGGGCCCACTTCAGTAAATTCATTAAGTGCGATTGATACGAGAATCAAGACTTCCTCCAAAGCACAATGGCTATGCTAGGAGGGAATGGTCTTGTTTGTGCTGTAGCTATGTCAAGCATCTCTGGCTTTTGTGCTGGCTTCACACCGTTGCGGTGCATGCTGGGGTTTGAGTCCTTGAGATTCTAATCATAAGCTCATTTCCAGCCGGTCCGTTGTGTCATGGCCTTACGGCCTTGACCTGGGAAATGTGGTTTCAGTGTTGTTGAGATGCCGACCGCAGGCCGTTCCTCGCCTCCGCTCATAAATTACGCTCCGATCAGGTTTTCCCAGCCAATCCTGGCGAGCAGATCCGCGTCTGTCACTCTTCAAGAATGCAGAATCAAACCGCTGATCTAGGCACAATGAAGCTGATGGAAAGCAGATCTTTATTCTCGATGTCGGGAACACAGTGTATGCTAAACATCGATGTAACCTGCAATCTAACTAACAGGTTCATATCTAATCAGATCAGGGGTGTAGCATCCTGTTAGAAGCACTGAAATGCATGAACATTTAAGATGTCAGAATGACCTCGCAGTGCAGTTGCAGCGCAGATCTGACCGTTTTGATGTGGGAGAATAAAGGCAAAGATCGAGGCAAAGAAAATATGACCTCCAGACCGTGGTCAGAGCTGTCAGTGTCTCCCTTCAGCTCCTGCGGTGGCTGCGCACAGACCATGTCCCTGCTGTGAGTGAGACAGATAGATACACTAGCAGATAAACAGAAACACAGGCTTCAGTCCTTGATCACTGGATTGGAGGAGAAAGTCTTATCCAACCACAGCCAAGCAAGAGAATACTGGACAATAACACAAATTAAACATTCCTGGAAAAGAGGTGGGCACTTATGTGAAAACTTTTTTTTATTATTATGAACTGGAATTTGAAGTAAATTGGCCACAACCTACAGGAAACTGAATTGGAATTTGAATTGGAATGACAGGAAAAGGAATTCACTGAATTGCAATTCAAAGAAATTCAAAGAAATAGACTTTCAAACTTTTAAAACTTATTTTCAAAACTTCCAAAGAAACTATTTTCAAGTCAACATTCACAATAAAAAAATCACAGCCATATTAATTTCTCAGATTTTTTTTTATTCAGAATCTTTAATTCAAATTTTGTTGTCTGACGATGATTTATTCTGTTAATTTCTAGGCTTATTTGTGTGGAGAACCACACATGCTTACTGATATAAAACTCATTTGAATGCAATTTTGGTCTCCAGTATTTTTAACTGAAACCACTGTCAGTTCGCCTCTGTCCCGGCATTTTAGGTCCGTCTGAGACAGAGTCTATATTAGAATGCATTGTCAACTTTTAGTGCTGTGTCTCTTTCTCAGTGCCGTCTGCCCTCATCCCATCCGAATGACAATAGTGTTTATGTAAAATGTACTGCCTTTGGGCCACTGGGGCACAGAACACTGCATGCCACACCAGCTTTTACGGCTTTTTATTGTGTTTCCTTTGTGTCCCATCATCACAAGGGGAGGACGCGGCCATCAAAATTCTCCAAGACAAAATTCTTCTCAATGCGTGAATGCATGTGCACGCACACGCATCCGGAACAATTAGTTCAGGGCACGGCGTACTTAAATATAGTGACGCCGTTCTCCAATGCCGTCAGCAGGCCCTACTCTGACTCAGCTGGGTTTCCTTGATTTTAATACAGACAATATAGATCTTAATAAGACAAATCTACCTCAGTGAAAACTCAGTGCTGACACCCATTCATTCTTATTCCCTCCCAGCCTCCTCTCTCTCTACCTCTGTCTCTTTCTTTCTTTGCTACATTACCAGGGGGTGGTGCATGATTGACAGATGGGCAGGAATAATAATTTTTTTTTTTTTTGCGTAACCTAAGGCCATGCTCTGTGATTGGCTTGCCAGCTGACATCTCCAAACCTCGCTTGTCGTTTTTTCCCCTCTCTCTCTCACTCTCTCTCTAATATTGGCCCTGATGATCCTAAGGGGAAAAAAAGTGGGGAGAGAAAAAGATATGTACCTTAGGGAAGAACCTCAGTGAGAGGGAGGGAATCAGAGGACGAGTAGGAGCGAGTGTGTGAAAGAGACACTTACTCTCCTAACTACTGGGACACACACACTTTCCTCACCCAACTCAAAGAAGCAGCAAACCCTGGAGAATTATTTATTTTATTTTATTTTTTTGCTTTCATTTAAACCCCAAAATTGCTAATTATTCTCTCAAGCATCCATCTTTTTCCACCTTAAGACTTGCCTGCTGGGACTTAATTTTCAGCCCCTCTCTAGGAATTCTATGTACTGATCAATAGCAATTTCCATCCACACAAGACATACCTCATGGATTTGTACCTGGTTGGATATCTCATGTGCATGTGGTTGTCCAGCTCTCGGGTGCTTGGAGGCTATCCCATCTGGTGGTGAGTAGCAACAATCCCCACTTTCTGCATCACTTTCTCCAGTAGCACTGGGGGAGAATGGTGGTCAGTGATCATTTTTCAGAGGGCAGTAAATACAGAACACTTTCAGTTGACTGCGTGGAAAAAAGCTTCTCGGCTCAGTCCAAAGAATCTTAACCTCAGCCACTGGAGGGACGGAAAAGGCTAGCCTGTCTTTTTCCTCGCTGCCACATTTCGCCCGGCTCCATTTATTTTGAATGTTCGAACGAGGCTGTTTTTGAAACTCGGAGTGTTGTGAAATGAATGCAGCGTGTTTGTCAGAGATAAGGTTAGGTTAAGGTGTCAGCCAGCAGGCTGCTGGATGGGGTATATTGTTGTCTTCGCTAATAGCCTCAGCACTCCAGCCGTGTTAGGAGTGTTAATTGGGGCATTAGTGTGGATGTCCCTTGGCTTGGGTCTCAATAAATTCATTGGGGTTTAACCCCGAGTATCATTACACCATGAACCCGAGGCTGCTTTGAACATTTATTTTTCTCTAAAGTCGCTGTGTCGTGTATTATAATCATATTTGCGATTTTAATTTTTGATTTTGATTGTCCAAATAACCAAATAAGAGCTTGTTTTGCAGCATAATTTATGCAAAGTATATTGAAATGGTCCACATACACATATCACACATGCTTTAATAATGGTAATTTGTTTAGTTTATTCATTTGAAATCAAAACATAACATCAAGACATTCAAAACTGAAACTAAAGTCAAAACCTTTCATAGACTTAATATATATAAAATTATTTTATATATAGGTTGAGTTTAGCTATATAAATATATAAACAAATTAAATAATTAACTACTTTAGTCCTGCAATATTACTAAAATATATTAAAGTTTGAAAAATAACAGAATTTAATATTTATTTAAAAATTTTAATGTCATTTTTCCCATTTGTTTGAATTCTGTTATTCCGATTTGACATTAGGCTAGTCCTGTTAAAGCTCTTATGTTCATTAGATTTCGCGACAGCAGAGATCATATTTACCTCCGAATGGTGCTGATATGTTATATTATATCATAGTTCCACTAATTACCCCATCCTCAAAATACCACTGACCTCACAGGGTTCTCTTGTAACATGAGTCTTTTTGCAAAAATATTTGTGTAGGCGTACGACAAAAGCCCCCCTGGCTCATGATACAATACTTGTCAGAACTAATGTGCTTTAGTAGTCCCAGTTAGCATGTGGTCCCCGCTGCACTCTCGTTCCAAACCACCAGCATCTTCTGGTTTCGTTTATGAAGCGAGAGTTGCCAAACATGCAGTCGCACTCATAGACTTACACACACAAAGGCCACGGGGCTGAAGCATTATTATTTGCGTGGCTTTACTCATATGTTGACATTTAGTGCCACCAGAAGAAACTGACAAAGAGCAAAGGAGTCTCGAGTCATTGACCCGCAGCTGTTTTCTCTGACAAAGGTGTAATATTTACCCACTGACAATGCATAACTTCTTTGATTTGGATAAATGGATAAAGTGGAGGGGAGCGAAAATGAGAGCGTGAGAAAGAAAGTGATACGAAAACGTAGATGGCTGCAGGTAAATAGGTAGATGCGTCATCATTTCTTGTCTTCTATCTGAAGGAGTCTGAATGGCATCGGTGAACATGCAGTCCTAAAAAAAAACAGAAATAGATTAATAGAAAATAATTTGAATGTAGCAGGAGAAATAGCTCTACTGAAGGATTTCAATAGACATTAACTTTCAAAAACTAGTGGTGCTATGTAACAAAATGTGATGAAACAAATAGTGCTTTCGTGTCTATATACAAAATCAACTTCATGATTTTACATGACACAGGCACACATTTGGTTAGTAGTTATTCCTAACAAATTAGTTTTAGTCCAAAAATAATAACATAATACAAATAATAGTCAATAATATAACTATTTGTATAATAATGTGACTGAATCAACCTTAAAAATAGGCTATATTAGAAACAGAAGTAATATGCGACCCTGGACCACAAAACCAGTCGTAAGTAGCACTGGTATATTTGTAGCAATAGCCAAAAATACATGGTATGGGTCAAAATTATCGATTGTTCTTTTATGCCAAAAATCATTAGGATATTAAGTATAGATCATGTTCCATGAAGATATTTGGTAAATTTCCTATCGTAAATATATTGAAAATTCATTTTTGATTAGTAATATGCATTGCTAAGAACTTCATTCAGACAGCTTTAAAGGCAATTTTCTCAGTATTTAGATTTTTCGCACCCTCAGATTCCAGATTTTCAAATAGTTGTATCTCGGGCAAATATTGTCCTATCCTAACAAACCATACATCAATGGAAAGCTTATTTATTCCACGTTCAGATGTATATATCTCAAAATAAAATCTAATTTTACCCTTATGACTGTTTTTGTGCTCCAGGGTCACATATAATATAAACAGTAATAATTGTGTGTGTGTGTGTGTGTGTGTTCAGTTTTTTTAAATGAGTAAATCAAATGTATTTTTGTCCTAGAGTGAGAATTTAATTCATCCTGGTAGATCCTCTGCCTTTAATCCCTTCACATCTGAATGGACTTTAAATCTATGATGAACAGAGCTGCAATAATCAGGCCGATTTCTTCCTTAATCGGTTTCAACAGCTTACCAGGCCGCTAATATCTGACTTTATCCTCTCAAGATGAACTAATTAAGCTCAGTCTTAATCAGCGAGAGCTCTTGGAAGCAATCAGCCTGTCTAGCTCTGTTCAATTTCACATGCATTACAGATGACGAGCAAGCTGAGACACAATCACTCCGAATACCAGACAGAGAGGAACAAGGTATTTGTGGCTTCTTCCCACAACAGCACCGCAAAGCCACCATCCTCTCGGATCCAGCTGGCTGTTTCCACCGCCGTTCATCTGTTATCTATCAAAACTTCAGCTCGGTTACAACACAACAGCTCAGAAGAGGCCTGACCTCAGATGATCAAGTCTCGGCTTGACCTGGAAACACTTTTCAGTAGCTCTTATTATCTGAAGTACCCGTCAAAACAGTGGAAATGAACTGGTCAAAACCGTATATTAAATATTAGAGATGTTAATTGGTTTAGAAGTTTACTGAAATTAATTACTTTAAATTACTTTTAGAACTCAATCAAATTTGGCATTCTGTGTGCAGTCCACCTTTTTAAAGTGGTTTTGTTTTGTTTTTTTACTTAAAGTTGCCAAAAAACAAGCTAAAAATGAGGTAAACTGATGGTTAAATTTATATTTTTTAACATATAATATGGATTTTAAGCTGCTCTTTTTGTTATCGTAACAATGTGGCTCGCATTAAGGATATATAGGCTTTTATTCTTGTGTTCTCAAAAGGAAAGAGCCCTTTCAGACGGAAACATACACAAGCACTTAACACAAAACTCTAATTCTGAATTAATTAAAATTCGGAAAACTCTTTTTTTGCGAGAATAGGCATGAAGGAGACAGCATCGGGAGGCCAGTAAGCATTCTGACCTGCTCTGGTCCCCTGCTGGCTTCAATGGGACTTGACTCATCTCTGCGAGAGAGGAATGTCATTATACACCCTTCATACCAAACCCCCCTGCATGTCAGCCAGTGTCACTGCTTTAATGATACCGCAAGAAAATCCACCAGCTGCAATTCAGTGGGAAAAGATCAAGGATGTTCAGGGATAATGGGGGCCACTTAGGAAAAGGAGGGTGAAACAGATAGCCTTAGTTTTCAAATGTATTGATTCAATATCAACCAATCAGTTGTATTGTTGCACAGCAATTGTTTGGGATGATTTAGGTACACTGGAAAAGGTGGCTACTTTAAAACAATTTACACTTTGAATTTGCGGTCCCACTTTATATTAAGTGGTCTGTACTTACATTTACATTAATCATTTACTACAATGCACTTATTGTGTACATACATGTTTTTACATTGTACTTTATTTTAAAAATACCTGCTTGTAATTACATCTGTAATTAGTTTCTTACATTTATAATTACAATGTTGGCCCATCCCTTACATCTTAACCCACCCATAAACCTACCCATACCACCAAACCTGTCCCTAACCTTACCCGTACCCCACCTCAATAGCAGCAGAAGTGTTTTGCATTACAATATAAACACAATAAGAATTTTTTGATGTAAGGACGGCATAGTAGGTAAGGCCACTTAATATAAAGTGGGACTGAGATTGCAAGTAAATTTCAAAAATAATTACAAAGAAATGGCAAGTAACGCATTGAATAAAATGTGAAATTTTGAAGTAAAAAAAAATAATTTAAAAAATGCTCCAATCTTTTTTACTTACAACTTTGTAAAACAATCTCTTATAGTGTACACAAAAATAGAAAAACGTTCTAGAAAAAAATATTTTTTTGTCGCAACTACTTGTGGCCTCCGCCCACCATGAAATCTCATTGGACCAAAATTCTGCTTCACATAAATGCATTAACTTTTGATTGCCTGAGATTTTGCCACAATGCAGTTTTGCATTCAGTTTAGACTGATTATTTGCTTGTTAGGACACAGAGGAAGGTTTAGTATGCCAGCGTTTGCTCTGACTGACAAACATGCACAAAGGTTGCTTTATTAAATAAACTGGATTAAGAAGAAGAATGCACAGTTACCCTCATTCAAGGTCCGATGAATACACCTGCGGTCTCTGGATCATCCAGACAACCTGAGGTTATCTCTGAAGTCATCCTATCTCACACACACACACACACGCACATAATACACGCACTTTAAATAGTGACAGTGGATGAGGCTGGTGTGTGTCTGTGAGAGGTTTCTTTTTAAAGCATAGTTCACCTAAAAATGAAAATTCTGTTATCATTTATTCACCCTCACGTCATTCCAAATGACTTTCCTTCTTCCATGGAACAGAAAGGAGAATTTCTGAAGACTGAATCATTCAGGTCTTGTGAATTGGATCAACAGACTCAATAAAAAGATCCAAATTAAAAGAATGATTTGTTCACTAAGTGTAATTCTCTCATTAAAGGTAAATCTTTAAAGTTTTAGTTACAAATTATTAATTACATTTTTAAACATTGAAAAAACAATAAAAGTACATTAGACTGTAATGACTACATTTTGACATTTGGCTAATGTTTGGTCAGGCTTCCGAATGGAATTGGAAAAAACATCATGGCTCTGGTGAAAACCAAACTTCTAAGTCCATCTCAGTTCTTTCAGAAGGGCTTTAGGGAGTTGTGTAATACATCATAACTTTAATCAAAAGTGTCAGATCGCTTACGCAGGGACTGCCGGTGGAGTCAAAGCTCTCTGACAGCTCTGCTAGTTGAGCAGTGACAGGCAGCAGCTCCCAGAGACAGAGCCACAGAGCCGTAACGTCACAGTAATTTCCGTACTACAGCAACAGGCCAGCAGTTTCAGGATTGAGGTTTATAAGTTATCTTACTGTCCTTACATCATTTGGAGCCTTGCACAAATAGTATTACCGAAAACACACACACACACACATTCCCCAGCTTGAATATCAAGCTTTTAAAGGGGTCATATGATGCGATTTCAAGTTTTCCTTTCTCTTTAGAGTGTTACAAGCTGTTCGTGAATAGATAAGATCCCTAAAGTTGCAAAGACTTAAAGGGGTCCTATTATGCTCTTTTACAAAGTCTTGATTTTGTTTTGGGGGTGTACTAGAACATGCTCTCATGCTTGGTGGTTCGAAAAACGCATTATTTTTCACATAATTTACATTATTACAATACCTTTCTCCCCAGGCTGGCACAAACGGCTCGATTAGTTCCGGCTTTGATGAAGGTCCGCCTTCCGAAAAACAAAATGTGTTGTGATTGGTTAGCTGTCCCAGTGCGTTGTGATTGGAGAACAGCTTAGACGGTGTTTCAGTACTGCAACGCCCCTTGCTCCGTCTTTCAACAAAAACTTTTTGGGTGAATCCGGCAGGCACTGTACTCCCTCATGTTGTGGAAGCTGTCCTCAGTAAAATGCGCAGCACACAATAGCAAATTGGGGTTATAATGCTCAGGAACAGAATTAAAAAATAAATTGCAACCACTTGTTCCTGAAATCATCCGCTTTCGGAAGCCCAAACAAAGACGTTGGGGCACGGAGGTGAAAAAAACAGCGTTTCAGGCGGTCGCACACCGGACGAGAAGCGCAGCGTCGCGCCACGTCTTTAAAATTCAAATACTTTATTTTCTATGAGTGTAGGCACACCGGAGGCGCCGTTCGGCGTCTGTCCGCGGCGCCCAGCTACGTCGTGTTGTACTTGTAAGAATTGTTCTAGACATGCCGAAAATTTGAAGCTACAGCACAGCAGCACTTCTTCTTCGTCGTCTCGTCTGATGCACTCACTCAACCAAGCGTTCTAACCACAACCTCGCCCCTCCCCAACCATTCGAATTTCTGTAGGTGGGAATTATTT
>NW_015667271.1:336604-340428 GCF_001515625.1 Sinocyclocheilus rhinocerous
TACTCCCTCATGTTGTGGAAGCTGTCCTCAGTAAAATGCGCAGCACACAATAGCAAATTGGGGTTATAATGCTCAGGAACAGAGTTAAAAAATAAATTGCAACCACTGTTTCCTGACATCATCCGCTTTCGGAAGCCCAAACAAAGACGTTTGGGCACGGAGATGAAAAAAATAGCATTTCAGGCGGTCGCCCCCCTGGATGAGAAGCGCAGCGTCGCGTCGCGCCACATCTTTAAAATTCAAATACATTATTTTCTATGAGTGTAGGCACACCGGCGCTCTTGAAAAGGGATTTTTTTTTAAACGAAATATCTCCCATTGGAGTGGACTTTGAGATTTGGACTTTGAGATCTTTTTTATGCCCAAATATACACACTACACACTGACTAAAATTAAAAAAGTGAAAAAGCATAATAGGACCCCTTTAAGTCTCAGTAAACTTTTTTTTTTTTTTTTGAGCCCAGTCTACAAACAATTTCCAGTGACATTGTCCTTTCAGGCATACCGGCAAACCTTTACTTTGGTTACCCTAGATATGCAATCCCTTGGTGCATGGTTTTCCAATACTTTCAGCATGCATTCTGAAAGCAAATAATGTACAGTATGTGGAAAATAATGTGTCTTTTGAACCTTAACACATTTCATTACACCAAATACACAAAATAATGTTCTTTTTAGCAACATCATACGACCCCTTTAATCTGGTAGTTGTATTTTGGCATGTGCTATCTGGTTTAGACTTGCATTTAACCAGTTTCTAGCTGATGCAACTGGCTTCAGGAAGTCTAGCTGGATGACCAGCTTGGAGCAGATAGAAACTAGCTATTATGTTTCATAACAGCGGCTTAAGATGTATTTTCAGGGTGATTTGGAGTGTGATATGTTTTATTACACACAAAAATAATAATGCAAGCAGTTTTCGCAACTTATTCCTCTTACAACTGTTATTTGGCAGCAAAGAAAAAATTATCAGCAGTCTTAAACAATGAAGGCTAAACTAATAAAGCTACTAAAAGATAATCTTTTTCATCAAAATCTGGAGTTTTGTCCTAACCATATTTCGGGAACTGTGAAACTACAGAGAGAGT
Organism: Sinocyclocheilus rhinocerous; assembly: GCF_001515625.1. NCBI lineage: Eukaryota > Metazoa > Chordata > Actinopteri > Cypriniformes > Cyprinidae > Sinocyclocheilus > Sinocyclocheilus rhinocerous. The sequence continues at coordinate 337,693 of NW_015667271.1, forward strand.
TAAAAAATATTCATTAAACTCTGCCAAACCAAGCTCTAAACATATCCGTAAATGTCAGTACTGAGACTGCTTGTGTATATTGCTCTACTGTCTCGAATGACCTTCACATGATTGCAACTACTACCTGTTGTCCTCTCAGTATGCATCTTAAGTTAGCTAGCTAGCATTTGCATCTTGTATTTGATTCTGCCAACAAAATGTGCTGAAAACCATTTCTCCCACTGAAATAAACAACATAAGTTTGGAACTACAGTTATTTCCATCATTATATCAGAGAACAGTGCAGTGGGTGGGCACCTCCCATGAAAAATTCACAGAAAACAGACACCCACGATGCATTAATCAATGACATGTTTGCAGAGGTGCGTTGTTGATTATAATACGAATACTCTAGGGTAACTTCACTCGCTATAGCAAGGGTACATCATGGAGTGTCATTAGGAAAAGAAAAGGAACCAAGAGAAAGAAAACAAGTTTGAACATTTTTCAAGGATTCTGAGATTTTTTTTTTTATCTGATAAGCCCAGAGCAGTTGAAATGCCAGTCAAAAGTGTGGCGTGAAAAACCTGAACTGTTGACGGAGCTTGTGTTCCTGTTCTGACAGAATGACTGAGGAAAAGCCCCATCCTCAGGCTACCAACCCTTTCTCTCTTTCCTTTTTAAGGTTTTTTAAGTTAGTGGAAAATGAGCTCAAGTCATAATAAGGCATCTGACCAAAAATTAAAGCAGCATATAATTAAACTGAAATGGATACAACTTGGAATATTTGATAAAATTCCAAATATGATTCTAAAAAATTCAAGTGATACTTTCCATAAATATTGTAATGTACCACAAGACTCTGAAATGGAGAATATACTGTATGGCCCACTGTACTGCCCAGTGGGAAATTGTAAATTAATCAAGTGTAGACCATTTCACTGACATTTAAATTAGAGGCGTTTGTTAAATTACACAAATGGTCCATCATTCAATAGAGGAATTAATTATGACAAGGTGATTCTCTCTCTAATCCCTTTTCTCCCCTTTTCTCTCTCTGAACCTCTCTTTGCTCATGTAGCCTAAGGCATACATGCTTTCCATACATTTGACACAAAAAGGTGTGTGTTATTTTCCAAAAATCTCTCTTCTCCTACTTCCTGTCTTAAAATGTCGAGTATGAGTGGAGGGAAGGGCAGAGATCTATACCAAACAATACAGAGATCTTTAAGCATTCTGTCGACCTTGACCAACATTTGGGATTTGAATAAGCCGTGACTTTAATCTCTTTGTTGAGAAGTCAAAGTAGTGATAGACATCGACATAGATGCGTTATGGGAGTGCACTAAGGTGTGATGAGACATGAGAGTACTTGATAAAGCTTTATATTTGAATGAGTGGCCTAAATGTTAAGATCACTGGTTTAAAACACACCTCAGTGTATCTCCAAGCAGCTCTCAATCTCAAATAAAGCAGAAGCTGGCCAGGAATGTGTGGTGAATGTTCCCTGACCTGTCTGGGGCCTGGGGTAGCAGGCCAAAGCTGTGGCCTTGTAATGAACTCAAACACAGCTTTAACAAGGCATCAACCTCAAGAGCTCCAGGGGTCGGATGTCACAAACTCACAAGTTCAAAGAGTTTCTTATTTCTTCTGCCTCTGGACAAAAACAGAACACTCAGCAGTGTGGTCATGGACAGGTGCCTCATCTCCCACTTTTTTTGGGAGAACGCATGATGAGAGCTGAAACAGTTGGAGAATGACATTAAAATATGCTTTGTCTAGGGTTGTTTTATTTGGAGGGTGAGCAAAAAAAAAGGTAGCTTAAAGGGATAGTTCATGCAAAAATGAAAATAATGTCATCATTAACTTTAACCATGTCATTTTAAACATATAGGACTCTTTTCTGTGTGTCTTTCTTCTGTGAAACAGAAAATGAGAAATTCTGGAAAAAATGAATTCCATGTGAACACAATGGGAACACAACAGCACAAATAAAAGCATTTAAAAACTTGCTTATATGATTCATGCGCTATATAAATCTTCAGAAGACTTTTATGCAAGTCTGTCACCACATTAGTCAGTGAGTTCTCAAGAATTAAATCAGTCAGATAGACCAGCTTTGTGAACTGGATCGACTGAATAATTAAAAACATTCAATCCAAAAGAAAGGTTAATTGATGAATTAGCTATGAATGCGCCAAGAAAAGCTAGGATGAAAGATTTTCAGTGAATAATGATTTAAATTTACATTTATTTTTCACTAAACTCTTGTAGGGCTTCTAAAGACTTTGAATAGAGCAAAAAGTGTATATGAAACTTATTGTGCTTTTTGGCCCTAGTGAAAAATAAATATAATAAATGTTTTTGAAATATATTTATTTCATGCTAAGTATACTACAAACACATTTACACATTTAAGTGCTTAAAAATACCCTGCAATTGTACTTTTAGAATACTAATCTGGTATTCTTAAAGTCTGCTAAATTGGATCAACTACTTAATGCACTTTAATGGAAGTGGAAGTAGTGCTGAAGTCCAATTAAAGATATACTGAAGTATATCTGATTGTGCTAAAGTGGAACTATTGCAAATAAACTTCAGGTACACTTGAAATATCTTGCATTTAAAGACCGATATTATTAAAAAATCATACTATCCTTTTCAATAGAGACATATTAAGAAATGTGCACTCTACACAAGTAGTACTCCAAATAAAGTTTAATTATAATTATCTTGCATTTAAAGACCGATATTATT
>NW_015667271.1:341368-345964 GCF_001515625.1 Sinocyclocheilus rhinocerous
ATGTGTGGTGAATGTTCCCTGACATGTCTGGTGCGTGGGGTAGCAGGCCAAAGCTGTGGCCTTGTAATGAACTCAAACACAGCTTTAACAAGGCATCAACCTCAAGAGCTCCAGGGGTCGGATGTCACAAACTCACAAGTTCAAAGAGTTTCTTATTTCTTCTGCCTCTGGACAAAAACAGAACACTCAGCAGTGTGGTCATGGACAGGTGCCTCATCTCCCACTTTTTTTGGGAGAACGCATGATGAGAGCTGAAACAGTTGGAGAATGACATTAAAATATGCTTTGTCTAGGGTTGTTTTATTTGGAGGGTGAGCAAAAAAAAAGGTAGCTTAAAGGGATAGTTCATGCAAAAATGAAAATAATGTCATCATTAACTTTAACCATGTCATTTTAAACATATAGGACTCTTTTCTGTGTGTCTTTCTTCTGTGAAACAGAAAATGAGAAATTCTGGAAAAAATGAATTCCATGTGAACACAATGGGAACACAACAGCACAAATAAAAGCATTTAAAAACTTGCTTATATGATTCATGCGCTATATAAATCTTCAGAAGACTTTTATGCAAGTCTGTCACCACATTAGTCAGTGAGTTCTCAAGAATTAAATCAGTCAGATAGACCAGCTTTGTGAACTGGATCGACTGAATAATTAAAAACATTCAATCCAAAAGAAAGGTTAATTGATGAATTAGCTATGAATGCGCCAAGAAAAGCTAGGATGAAAGATTTTCAGTGAATAATGATTTAAATTTACATTTATTTTTCACTAAACTCTTGTAGGGCTTCTAAAGACTTTGAATAGAGCAAAAAGTGTATATGAAACTTATTGTGCTTTTTGGCCCTAGTGAAAAATAAATATAATAAATGTTTTTGAAATATATTTATTTCATGCTAAGTATACTACAAACACATTTACACATTTAAGTGCTTAAAAATACCCTGCAATTGTACTTTTAGAATACTAATCTGGTATTCTTAAAGTCTGCTAAATTGGATCAACTACTTAATGCACTTTAATGGAAGTGGAAGTAGTGCTGAAGTCCAATTAAAGATATACTGAAGTATATCTGATTGTGCTAAAGTGGAACTATTGCAAATAAACTTCAGGTACACTTGAAATATCTTGCATTTAAAGACCGATATTATTAAAAAATCATACTATCCTTTTCAATAGAGACATATTAAGAAATGTGCACTCTACACAAGTAGTACTCCAAATAAAGTTTAATTATAATTATCTTGCATTTAAAGATATAAACACTGGCCAACGCACATACATGACAGAGCACATCAAATATGGTAAATGTAAGCTCAACCGCATTTGCTTGAGAAATAATGAGGTTTGTTCTTGCGTGTCACGCATATACATTTGAGCCTCCACTTACCACATTTGGTGTGCACTATGAATGTGTACTGTTAAATGCACTGTAATAAAAACGTACTGGGGATATTATGCCAGGACATTATCAGTTAGGTTTCCCTTTCTCAAACATAATGCAATGCGTAATTCAGAATATGGGAAAAACACTTGTGAAAAATTAATTCAGAAAATTCCTTCCATCAGTACAGACTTTTCTTAGAATGTGTTAATATGTGAATAAAAGCCTGAATTTGAAAACTATTTTATGCTTTTTTGGACAGCTTGACAACCCCAGTCCTCATTCACTTTCATTATACTGAAAAGAGACTTACTGTTTGGGTGGGTATCGCTTTAATCTTTAGCCAATGGCAAAATAACATTTCTCTGTTTTGTGTAGAGAGGAATTCCCTCACTTCATAATCCTTGTAGCTGTGGTTTGCAATGGCTCATTAATGCTTGCGTCATTATTTTCATCTTGCACTGCAGTCACCACCCACACAGCAACACGGAAAGTGAGCGATAACACCTGAAGGCTAGAGGTGGCCCTAAACCTGCTCAGACAAGCACCTGCTAGATAGACCCTAAAGCTTCACTGTGTCTCCACGCGGTAGCAGATTCCAGCAGACAAATTAGCAACTCGCATCAACCCAATGTTTGTATTCCCCACTCGGTCGTGTCGCCGCACCCTTCTTTCCTCGAAACGGTTTTGGTGCGTATTTATGTGTTTGCGATCCCCCCACACTGAAACGTTCCTCTTCTCATCCACTTCAGAGTCAATGGTGCAGATCACCAAACAAACCACAGATCACTGAGAACGTGAAGCATGCGATGAAAGCACACTCGGGTGTGTATCACAAAGCATGCGGTTAAATTCATCAAACACATCCATATCTAATTAGGAGCCTCATACATAGACACTGTCGAGTGCAGAGAAAGGCTGATCCACAATTCAGCACAACATGCACACACACCAACACACTAATCATCCACATGGGTGAGAGATTAATGGACAGTTATTCTGCAAGCAGATGTGTAATTATGCCACTTACTCACTCAGCAAACACAGCAGAAAAACAGGCTCCACTTCCAGTAAGTTCCTATGTAAGGGGCCGGGGTTTCTGTCAGACACTTCGAAAATAATAATCCAAATTTATAGGAATAATACATGGTGGAGTAAATGAATGACACACTATAAAAATGCCATGCTGTAACCATGGCTTCTTGGATGAAATTACGGTAATAAATACAGGCAAAGAAAAACAGGCACCAGTTTCACTGCTCTTCCTTTAAGTGAAAGTGCACCCCAAAAAAATTCTGTCATCATTTATTCACCCTCATTCCAAATCTTTCCTATGTGGGACATAAATACTGTTTATATAATGAAAGTCAATGGGGTCTTGTTGACTTCACATTCATTGTGTGGACAAAAACAGTTCTTCAAAACATCTTCTTTTGTGTCCCAAAGATGAACCAAAATCACAATCGTCTGGAATGACATTAGGGTGAGTAAACAATAACAGAATTTCTTTTTAGTGATTCATAACCAGGCCAAATGGGGGGCATCAGCAAAATTCCTAGGGAGCCACAGGATGACATCTGATTATATTAAAAATTAATTTAAAAATCACACACAAAAAATTAGATTTAAAAAAAAAAAAAAATGAAATCTTGGGCCTAAATTATCTTAAAGGGGTCATATGATGCTTTTTTAAAGATCATTATGTTGTGTATTTGGTGTAACAGAATATGTTGACATGCTTTAATGTTCAAAAAACACATTATTTTTCAAATACTGTACATTATTGTAAGTCCTCTATGCCCCGCCTCTCTCAAACGCTTCGTTTTCTACAAAGTCCCGCCTTCCGACAAGCGCAGTCTGCAAGCACGCGTCGGAAATGTAAAGCCCCTTTTGAGACTTTAATCTTTGCAACTTCAGGGATCTTATCTATGCACAATCAGCTTGTAACACTCCAAAGAGAAAGGAAAACTTGAAATCGCATCATATGACCCCTTTAATGATCCTAAATGTGGCCGTACAACAATTTCCAAAATGTTCCTATAAATGAATTATAAAACATCCATACGCACAAAAGATTTTAATTATCTTAAATTCAAGTGCAATATGAACAAGCTTATAAACTCCATCTATAGAATGCCCACAAATATAGCCCTTTATATGTAAAAAGTACAGTATGTATATGATTTTTATGAAATCAAATATTATTCATGAAATAATTTTAGTGACAATTATCACAAAAGAGGTTGCTCATTTACGCATATAACGATATTAATTCAGACTGTGATTGTCTATTTATTTTCAAATAAATCTGATTAAATGAGGCCCAGGTCTTTTTCCCTCTCAATAGCCATTGCATGCTGAATCGGAATCTTGAATTGTTTTTGATTTTCTTACTTCAATATTTTGACATTCTGAGTTCCTGTGGGGGACATTCTGTTCTGTGGGACCTTCAAATGTTGTGTGTACATTGGGGGGGGGCTTCGAGACAAAGGTTGAGAACCTCTGCTTTAAGTGATACATTTGACAATTTACCCTCACAGAATGTAGTATAGAATTACATATTACATAATAGAGAGACATGTAATGTTTACCTGTGCAGCTGTTTGAACGCAGCCACTTTCACCCACAGACACAAACATCAGTGTTATGACGTCAACTCCCTGACAAAGTTGATGGTGCCGTGACGCACTCAAATGATGCATCAAAGGCAGCGAGACGCACACGTAATCTCGACATAAGACTCTCGGCTCCTCTGATACAAAGACTCACCTCTCACATCTCCTCTGATACCTGGCAGCCCGTTAACATCTCCCAGCTCTGTGTTCACCGTTTCACACAACATCAAACAGAGAGAGTGTGCGACTGGAGCGAGGGAGGAGAGCAAAAGAGAAGCCGAGAAGCCTCTGAGGGGGATTTTTCTCTTCTGACTTCAATGCTAGGGCTTTTGTGTGTGAGGGGTGCAGTAGTACACTCATCTGTCAGAGAGACTGGCGCTGTGATAGGGTTGCACCCCGCGGGGGCCCTGAGGTCATCGTGAGCGGCTGATCTCTAATAGGTGTGATCCTCCACTGGCCCGAAGGGGGAACCAGGTAAACCTCTGGCCCACAAGACAGCATCTATGCCAGCGCTGCCTGTCAGGCAGCATATCTCATCAGAAAAGCATGGAATACTGTCTTTGCACACTCAGGGCAGCTGCTTCAGTTCACAGGTTC
>NW_015667271.1:346239-356200 GCF_001515625.1 Sinocyclocheilus rhinocerous
GTATATATATTCGGCAGTGTAGGGATACTTTTATTGAGAATGAAATGAAAATTCACCATCTGTTTTCTAAATACATTTTATTAATCTTATTGTAAACAATTCTTCCATGAATGCATTTAATTTAATTGACATTTTTTTTGCATTTATTTTTGTATTTATTTCCCGATCTACTGGTGAAACTTACGACCAATAATTTCATCTGCTAAACCCTTGCGCTGTGTTGAAAATCCTTTACATAATTTGGTGTTCCTTTTAAAAGTTGCTTGTAAATTTCTCATTATGCTGTATTATCACCAAATCAATGTTTTTGTCAACTTGAGGGAAATAAAAGTATTATTTGTGGATAATTTTGCCAATGTTCTCTAAAAAACTGAAACACAAAACCTGTGCTAATTGAAAGAGAACAAGTTTGTAAATAAAAAAGACTAAATCCAATATTTGGTAATGATATAGAATAACAAGAAATTCATAAGCATATTTCTGAAGGCGGGTCATTTTGACTGGGAACAACACAAGTTTAACAAAGTGGGAAGAGGTTTAAAGAATTTAAAGAAATTATCAACGAAAAAAAATTGGTTGAAAAAGTTGTTATACACCGTGTGAGCAAAGTCAAGAAGTTTTCGACGAATGTGACAATAGAAACAGAAAATCCAATCCAGTTCAAAATGACTGGAAAACTACTAAATTCTGCCCATTTCTTACAATAGACTTCAAACTCACATTTAGATCTGCCTCCATCCAATCAACAACGGATGGACAGAATCAAGTCCCCACCATACATTTTTTTTATTTTTTGGTAAACTGTTTTACTCTGATGTACTTCACAATATGGAAGAAAAGATCTGTCTACTTCTGTTTCATTGTGACTTTAACCTAAAACATAATGTTTCGTAAAAGGGCCGCAATGGCAATATGATAAAAGATTGTTTGATTTACTCAAACAAGAATTGAATAAACAATTCTTCTCAAAAATAATATAGTTTATTATCCAAACTGTAGGTTTTAAATGGTTGTGAGGCAACATAGCAGCTTGCCGCGTTATATATAGAATGTAGAATGTGTAGTCAGAAGTTTGCATGCACTTGCATTTTATAATGTCTTTTTTACACTGGCTCATCTGATCACAATTACGAGTCTAAACTTTTGCTTTATGATTTTCTAAATGATTTTTACAGATTGCGACATGTACAGATCAGATGTCACTGGGTTCAGAGGTTCATGCAGATATGTTTTATAGCGTCATCTGTGAGAAAATGAGGACAGAACTGCTAATAGATTCCTCTGCTGTACAACTGAATCTTTTCCAAACATTCACAGGATTTATAACACTGAAAATTTGACGACTTACAGCTCCAGACAGAGTGTGTGTGTTCTGCATGTGTTGTCAAAGAGACAATAACACACACACACACACACTCACACACACACACACACATTTTTTTAAAATTCAATAAATAGCAATAAGAGCTAAAGGAGAGTAAGGGTTACACCTACAGTATTAAAGTATGTATGTCAAAACAAGGACGTCATTAAAACTGTGTTTTAATCTCCTTATTCTTACTTTGGACAGAGAAAGAAGGCAATAAAATTAATTACCAGTGTGAAAGTATCGCTTCTGGAATAACTAAGAGATTGGGACGGTTTCCATGAAGTGTTCATGAAACTGTTGAGCTACTCACTGTTTGGAAAAGAAGTAAATCTCTGAGGAATCTGCTGTCAGCTCAGCTACTGCACACAACCACACACATGCATACACTTGCAAACAGCCAAATATCTAATGACACACAAAGATTTGAGTTAAAAACCGGAGCGGCAGAGACATAAATATTCGAAAACAGGCAATCTTGCAGTGGATATAAGTGGTCATACACGAGAAGTATATAATAACCGAGTAGACCACAACTTTCAACACTAACATCCCATCTACATCTAATACTAAAGTAAACATGTAAACTATACAAACCATAATAATCATGACAAAAATACACGTTCAATAAAAGATTAGCTCAGAACAGCCGTCCTCCATCAGAAGACTTAGATCTCAGGTGTGCCCATGGTTGGCTTTAATCTTCACACTTGTGTTCCAGGTCCCTGGCCCTTGGGCAGCAGTACTCATCCCTAGGCTCCCAACCCATCCTGTGTGGCTCCATACCTGGTCTGGTGCCAAAACAACTGCGCTTCTGCCGCAATTACATCGAGATCATGCCCAGTGTGGCAGAGGGAGTCAAACTGGGAATCCAGGAGTGTCAGCATCAGTTCCGAGGCCGCAGGTGGAACTGCACCACTATCAAGGACAATCTAGCAATATTTGGACCAGTTCTTGATAAAGGTATGGGTTAACAACACACACCAGTCTAGCAAATGTAAAGTATTTAAACTGCGGTTAAAGAAAACAATGAAGTTCTCTACATACTGAAACTGCTTTTAGTCTGTGTTTTTGCTTTGAGGTCAAGCATATGCTAGTGTATTTAAAAAAAAAAGAAGTTGCATCAGGCATGAGGCCAATCAGTGCTTTGTTTAGTGTTTATTTTATAAGTGAAGTTATTGACAAAAATGTGATTAAAAAAGACAGCATGGTGATATCTGAACTACTTTCATTTAAAAATATTGTTGACAAAAATATGATGAGAAAAGTATCAGTGCAAAATATTAATGACTTCATAATGTTTTTAGAAAAATGTTTCAAGTAATGTAATCATAGTATATTGGGGATTACTCCACTTTAGCTAAAATAGCTGAATGCTTTGAACTGAACCACTTCAGTGGGATAATTAATTACTCAAACAGATCCTACACATATGAGATGAATCAGCGATATCCACAGCATAAATGTAATATTAGAATTTCCTGTCTAACAGCACAGACAATAAAACAAAATCACATGGAATCATGCAGTCAGAATGTGTAACATACTGTTTTTTTTTATAACAACAAGCTATAGGTAGGTCAGCATCCTAAAATAGTTTCCAAAACATGTATATTTAAATGATAGTGGATTAATATATTAAAATAAATGTATATTCAGTAGTTTAGTTTATATTAATATGACCTAAAAGCCATGATATTTCAGCTAAGGTTTTCACAATGACAGTTTTCACTGTTTGTATTTCTCTTAAATTAAATCTTATATATATTTTTCTTACATACTTAAATTATTAAATGTTTATGCATTTTTTTTTTAAATGTTTAGTACCAGATAAAGCTTTTATTAAGTTAAATAAGTGTTATTTTCATCAGCCAAATTGATTTGCCACTTCAGTCAAAATACAATGGCGAACATGAATATTTATGCTGATTAAAAATTCAATACACTTTATGAACATTTTTATAAAAAGAAAAAAACTGACAAAAAATGATTACAACATAAATACTGTATAAAAATGAACAATTCCAATTTGATATGTCCCACCCAAACTTTTTAAATAGAAAATGTCACCAAAAGCAGTTCAACTCAACTGAACCAAGTTCAACTCAAGAAATTTCACCGGTCTTTAAGAAAACAGTCCATGTGTAGCATTTTCAATTTTCATGCACCTCTTGCTATAAATATTAGATTTTCGTTACATGTGTTGGGTTCTCCATACATTTTCTGATAAGATGTGAATGGTTGAGGTGAAGGACACAAGGACAACTTAACAAATCACTTATTAAATAAAGTCGCTTGTCGCATTGGTTCTCAGTCAGGACAGAAAGCACCCTAATGGGTCGCTCCCTCACAAAATTCACATAAGTTGTGTCTCAAATACACTTTTTCAATGCACTGTGTACTCTATGATCTAGTGTATGAGTTTTAGAAGGTTATTTTGTCCTACAGCATCGGATTCTGATAGCCCCTCCACTACATAAGGAAAGCTTTGAAAGTTGAGTCCACTAAGTGTCCAACATTCCATGTTTCATTTTTTCAGGTATAAGTAGTACACAAGGACGCACCTATACATGCTGGACAGTTAAGATGCTAAAGCAGTTAGCCACAGTGCAGGACCTGGGCAGGAACAGGCAGTGAGAGAGGGAGAGACAGAGAGAGAGAGAGAGAAAAAGAGAAGGGAGGCCAAATGAGATTACAAGCAATAGAAAAGGGCTAGAGGGTTCACTTCGACCCCTACTGTGCATGAAGGCCAGTATGAGCCATCCCTGTGTTCCTCTTACCGCCCGGCTCCCACGGACGCCCCATTCACACGCCCTTTTGACTGTGTCATGAAAGCAGGCTGAAAGGGAATCTCCCATCCTTCCCCATCATGAAGAGAGGGGGATGAGGAGACGATGAAGGAGACAGTACGAGGAGAAGATAAGGAAGAAGTTTCTCTGCTTGCGTTCGGATTGGCCCGATGCGTCCTGACTGGATTTTTTTTAAAAGGCTTTGGAATATTTTGGCATTGTGGCTGGTATGAGATGTATGTGTGTTTTGTGTATGTGTGTCACAGGAGGTGGGGGGTTGCTCCTTTTGGAAATGCCAGCCCCTGATCTGGGCAGCGCTGAACTGGGCTATGGGGTGCGGGGTGCTGGGCCCTTTTGTGTGGGTAATACGGTGTGACAACACTGAGACAAAGGCGGATTCATGGACCCAGCAGGTAGCGGGAGCTGCGCTCTTCTTGGCCATTGGCCAGGGCTCCTGGGGCCCAGAGCTCACAGTTCTCTGTTGTGGTGAACCCAGCTGGGCCTGCCAGAACCAACTGGGCCTCCTTCTGGCCGCAAACCCAGAGAGGTGCGCGCCCAAACACAACCTTTATTAAAAAGGACTGTTTGTCTATGTGTGCGGACATGAACTTCCTGCAAGAATAAAACAAGAATACGAGGGGTGAGATGAGTCTGCAAATTCATAAGAAACAGCTAGACGGCATCAAAAGTCCATAATGACTTAAAGACCCTGTGAAACGCTTGTCAAACACAGTTTTTGCTCCAGTGTTTATGCATTTCCTGTCGAAACAGGAAGTTTGAGAGGGACATATTCAAAAGGATTAGCCTCAATAGCATACGGCTTTAGTTACGTCACACTCATGAACCATAATTTGCTACTTGCTAATCAGTTGTAGATATAGGAGTGACATTCTCATTCTAAAGAGCATCTGACTGGACAAAAATCTGTGTAGTGCAGAATGAGTCATCACTATTTTCCTGGAAGAGGAAGACTGAAAGTTTTATCATACACCTTTTTTTTTTTTTTTTGCCTACTATATAGTAGGGAAGTAGGCATATTCGAACGCACGATGACTTTAAATCTAGTAAACATTTACTAAAAATCACAATTTTGATTGTTGGTTTTGACAATTGTGGTCAGAATTCCAAAGCCTAGTAAGCTGCCTCACTACTGTCTACATAGGCGACTTCCTTCTAAGAAAGCATCCTAACTGTCATTGAACATAAGTGACTGAAATAGAAATTTCTACTAGAGTGCTACAGCTTGACTCTCATTTCAATAGTTTGCTACTAGCGTGTTGCTAAGCTAAGAACAAAATACACCAACAAACATTAAAATACACAGCACACACAAAATTAGGTAAATTAAACAGTTACACTTTTACTAATACATTCTTGTATTTAATGATAAATTTTTCTTGCCTTATCCACCATTATGGATTTATTTTTTTCACTGAGCTTGTTGCAGTGTATTATGGGATTTAAAGGGATACTGTTATCATTTCTGTCATCACCCTCACGTCTTTCCAAACTTGTCTGCCTTTCTTTCTTCTGTGAAATATAAAAGTATATTTCTATAAATCTTTTTTTTTCCGTCCACACAATTAGTCAGAGGTATCCAAAGTTATTTTGGACCCAGTGACTTTTACTGCATGATAAAAAACAGCTGAAACATCAAAATACATCCAAGATTTTGCTCAGGAGGACATTCATAAAAAGAATGCTGGACAGCCCTTGTAAAAAAGTAATATATTTAAGACACATTTATTTTATACTAAGTACAGTTAAAATCTGACGTATCGCACAAGACTTTCTCATATAAAAGTTAAGAAATGTGTTTCAATGTCACTATCGATGAGGATTGTATGATCTTTGAGTAATATTTAATAGTCTTTAAATGCAAGATATTAAAAGTATACCTGAAGTATACTTGGAATAGCACAATCAAATTTTACAGACTTTAAGCATACCTGTTTAGTAGTTAAAAGTACAATTGCAGGGTATTTTTATTAAGTACATAAATATGTAAATGTATTTGTAGTATACTTAGCATGAAATAAATGTATTCCAAATACATTTTAGTATATTTATTTTTTTACTAGAGACCCCTTTAAGATGAGTTTTTTTTGTTAATTAGTCTTACAAAATTTAGCTGATATCTAATAATGGCCGATATATTGATTATTGGCTTCAAAATATAATGAAGTAATAAAATACCGGTAAGTATTGGTTATTGTATAATCCAAAATGTCCATATTGGCCCTAGTGAGAGAAAAAAAACCTAAAATGTATTTGAAATGCATTTATTTTGTGTTAAGTATACTACAAACACATTTACATATTTATGTGCTTAATAAAAATACCCTGCACTACTAGCGTGTTGCTAAGCTAAGAACAAAATACACCAACAAACATTAAAATACACAGCACACACAAAATTAGGTAAATTAAAGTTACACTTTTACTAATACATTCTTGTATTTAATGATACATTTTTTTTTGCCTTATCCACCATTATGGATTTATTTTTTTCACTGAGCTTGTTGCACTGTATTATGGGATTTAAAGGGATACTGTTATAATTTCTGTCATCACCCTCACGTCTTTCCAAACTTGTCTGCCTTTCTTTCTTCTGTGAAATATAAAAGTATATTTCTATAAATCTTTTTTTTTCCCGTCCACACAATTAGTCAGAGGTATCCAAAGTTATTTTGGACCCAGTGACTTTTACTGCTGATAAAAAACAGGTGAAAAATTAAAATTACAGATTTAAAGGGATACTGTTATCATTTCTGTCATCACCCTCACGTCTTTCCAAACTTGTCTGCCTTTCTTTCTTCTGTGAAATATAAAAGTATATTTCTATAAATCTTTTTTTTTCCCGTCCACACAATTAGTCAGAGGTATCCAAAGTTATTTTGGACCCAGTGACTTTTACTGCATGATAAAAAACAGCTGAAACATCAAAATACATCCAAGATTTTGCTCAGGAGGACATTCATAAAAAGAATGCTGGACAGCCCTTGTAAAAAAGTAATATATTTAAGACACATTTATTTTATACTAAGTACAGTTAAAATCTGACGTATCGCACAAGACTTTCTCATATAAAAGTTAAGAAATGTGTTTCAATGTCACTATCGATGAGGATTGTATGATCTTTGAGTAATATTTAATAGTCTTTAAATGCAAGATATTAAAAGTATACCTGAAGTATACTTGGAATAGCACAATCAAATTTTACAGACTTTAAGCATACCTGTTTAGTAGTTAAAAGTACAATTGCAGGGTATTTTTATTAAGTACATAAATATGTAAATGTATTTGTAGTATACTTAGCATGAAATAAATGTATTCCAAATACATTTTAGTATATTTATTTTTTTACTAGAGAGTGCTGGACAGAATTACAAAATGATTGTACTAGAATGATAACATGTTACCATGACATCCATCATATAAACACAACACTGTGAACAAGCGCTGTGTTTTGGTCACAAATTCACATTACCCACAATACACCAGCATATTCCATGTGTGTGGGCGCTCCTTTAGATAATCTTACACCATTATAGGCCTTACTGATCCCTGACAAACTCGGTCTGAGAAGCACTGTCATTAGAAGCACTTAAATGTTTGGGGAGGTGAAGTCGTATGGGTTGGTTGGGTTGCAGTTTTTCCTGTGGGGACCAAGCAAACTGGTGAGCCACAGTAAGTGTGCTGCGATTGTGAAACGATGGTGTCTGGTTACATAATAAGCTGTTGCATTCAAAGGGGGCGTAACTCCATCTCTCAGCACATGCCTTCAGAAACCAAACACGCAGACTTATTGCTGGCTTTCACACACGTGGCCGCAGGGCTCGGACGGGTGGGAGAATCGGGGGGCTTCTGAAACATTATCCAGAGAGAAACCAGCACACCTTTGAGATGACGCAGCGTCAGTGAAACCTCGGGCTGCATTAGCCACAAGTGACATGATCAACAATCGTCCCGGTGCTGTCAGAGACGTTTACAGAGCAGCACTCAAACACCTCGTCAGTATATTCCAGAACTCATCACAGAAAATGATCCATGCCCTGAAGGCACAGCACAGCTAGATGAGAGACTTTTGGGAGGGCCACAGTTAAAAGAGGCAGGGATCTCCTTCAAACCTTTTACAAGAGCCTCAGGATAGACTCAGCTCCAAAACGGAGTGAACTGTCTCACTGTCTAAATACACAGACTTCCTAACTAGGCAGCATCCTTACTGTCGTGATGTTCTCTAGATATGCAGCAACTCCATGTGCCTTGAGTACAGCACTGGAGACTCCATTTTTTTTTGAAGAGTTTGCAATTAGCATATTGCTAACTGAGCTCTACTGCAACAAGCATAAATTATATAGTGCGCTAAAATAATCTATTTTTAGTAAAAAAAATACTTTATTTAAGGTCCAATTCTCACTATTAACAAACCATGAACTATGACTTTTGCCTCAATAAACTCCTAATTTGCTGCATTTAATAGTTGGTAAGGTAGTTGTTAAAGGGATAGTTCACCCAAAAATGAAACTTCTGTCATTAATTACTCACCCTCATGTCATTCTAAACCCATACGACCTCCGTTCATCTTCGGAACACAAATTAAGACATTTTTGATGCATTCTGAGAGCTCTCTGACCCTCCCATAGACAGCAATGTAATTAACACAATCAACATCCAGAAACGTAGCAAGGAGATCGGTAAAATAATCGTGACATCAGGGGTTCAACTGTAATTTTACGAAGCTACAAGAATACTTTTTGTACGCAAAGAAAACAAATATAACAACTTTATTCAATAAGTTAAGAATTGGTACCGATACTTTTTGGTAGTGAATGAAATATGACTATTCATAATGAATATTTCTCCCACCTCATCTGCAATCTTGGATTTTTCCATCACAGTGCATTCTGGGACTACCTTCTTCAATAATAATACACGTAATGCTGTATTTCATTCAAAAACTGAAATTCTGTCATCATCTAATCACCCTATTGTTGTTCCAAACTTGTATGACTTTCACTGTAAGAAAAAAAAAAGTCAGTAGAAAAATAGAAACCATACTGGTAAATCTCTGGCAGGACATTATCTGTTAAGTTGACAGACATTTCTTTTAACTTTAAAACGCAACACGATTCAAGGTGTCGCTTAAAATACAGGTAAAACACTTGACCACAGCTGTCAAAACCAACAAGCTCCTTTATGTTAAAGTGCCGCTATTATGCCTTTTCGAATATTACCTTTCGTGCAGTGTGTCATGTAGCTGTATGTGAACATAAACTATCTGCAAAGCCGACAGTGCACGATAAATAAAGTTATTGTCTATCAAAAAAAAGAGTCGGCTCGCAATCGCCTAAACGAGTCGTCAGGAATTCGAATCTTATTCTGTTACAGCTCTACGTCATGAAGTAACACATTTGCATAATGTCCGCGCCCACGTTCTACGTCGCCAACTTGCCCGCCCACAAGAACAGTAAAATTTCCGTGTGGTTTACATCATGTCGAGAAGACGCTGTATCCTACGCTGTGAGAGTAAATTTGTTTTATCACATCTTATAATTACCACAAACTTGTTAACAATTGAGACTTACCACTGAGAAACGTCCTGCTCCAGTCGTGCTTGCGAATCAGTCTCTTGTCGATCAGCCAGTTCAACCGTTTCATCATCAGACTCCGGCTCGAATTGGTAAGGTACAATCCATCCCATCCTTTCTATGTATTGACAAGTCCCCAGGGCTGTCATTCCGTCATGGCAATGGGCGTTTCATTTCCGACACACGCTGTACGTGGTAGACCAATCCAGAGCCAA
>NW_015667271.1:363193-380372 GCF_001515625.1 Sinocyclocheilus rhinocerous
GGACGGCGCCATCTGACCAATCACCGCAGTGAGGGCTCACAGAAAGGAGGGGTTTAGAGAGAATGATTCTTTGAACTGCTTCGCACGAGTCGTTTACGAATCATTTAGAAATTAGGTCAAATTAAATCTATTTTTTGAGAAAACTAACGTGTTTTTTGACCTTGCATGCATATAAATCTGTTTTAGGAGACTCATAAAACAATATTAGCAACCTTAAAAATGGCATAATAGGGGCACTTTAACAATACATTGGGCCCTATTTTTACTGACTTTTCTTAGAGTGTACTTTCTTCTGAGGGACACAAAATAAGATTTTTTTTTCAACACACACTCCAAAAAATAAATAAATAAAATTTTTCTCAAAATATCATGTTCCACAGAAGAAATGTGAACTATCCCTTTAAAAGCCATCATAGCTAACCAACTCTCTATGTTTTGGACCAGGACATGTGTCTGTCAGAGCAAGGAAAACTTATAACAGCCATAACATGAAGAAATGTTTACACAAATGTTATTAAAAAAAATCTCTTTCTTTTCTCTAGCCACAAGAGAGTCTGCATTTGTTCATGCAATTGCCTCAGCTGGAGTGGCGTTTGCAGTGACCCGTTCATGTGCGGAGGGGACCTCCACAATGTGCGGCTGTGACTCCCATCATAAAGGCCCGCCGGGAGAGGGATGGAAGTGGGGTGGCTGCAGTGAAGATGCAGAGTTTGGGGTTTTGGTGTCTCGAGAGTTTGCAGACGCTCGTGAGAACCGACCAGATGCTCGGAGTGCCATGAACAGACACAACAATGAGGCAGGACGGATGGTAAGAGACTCATGATCTTAATTTCAAAAATAATGTTGATGGAAAGTATTCTATCCCATTTTATATGAACAATTCTACGTACATTACGTTCAAAAGTATGGGGTAAGATTTTTTTTTTTTTAAATTGATTAATACTTTTATTTAGCAAGGATGCATTAACTTAACATTTATAATGTTACAAAAGATTTCTTTTTCAGATAAATGCTGTTCAAAAAATACTGAAAAAAGGTTTCTTACTTGAAAATTAGTTTTCAACATTGATAATAATAAGAAATGTTTCTTGAACAGCAAATCTACATATTAGAATGATTTCTGAAGGATCATGTGACACTGAAGGGCTGCAGTGAAGATGCAGAGTTTGGGGTTTTGGTGTCTCGAGAGTTTGCAGACGCTCGTGAGAACCGACCAGATGCTCGGAGTGCCATGAACAGACACAACAATGAGGCAGGACGGATGGTAAGAGACTCATGATCTTAATTTCAAAAATAATGTTGATGGAAAGTATTCTATCCCATTTTATATGAACAATTCTACGTACATTACGTTCAAAAGTATGGGGTAAGATTTTTTTTTTTTTAAATTGATTAATACTTTTATTTAGCAAGGATGCATTAACTTAACATTTATAATGTTACAAAAGATTTCTTTTTCAGATAAATGCTGTTCAAAAAATACTGAAAAAAGGTTTCTTACTTGAAAATTAGTTTTCAACATTGATAATAATAAGAAATGTTTCTTGAACAGCAAATCTACATATTAGAATGATTTCTGAAGGATCATGTGACACTGAAGATGAGTAATGATGCTGAAAATTCAGCTTTGGGCTATCACAGGAATAAATTACATTTTAAAATATATTAAAAATAGATAACCAATTTGAAAATATAATCAATATTACTGTTTTAATGTTCTTGAACAAATTATATTGTGTTTTTGAACAAAATGCAGCCTTTGTGAACTTCTTTCAAAATAATAATAAAAAAAAAAAAAATATATATATATATATATATACTTTGCAGTATTCGCTGTAAAATATGTTTACAATTTATTTACCTCTTGATTTGGTATAAAAAGAGGCCTTTCAAAAATGAAAATTTCTTCTATGGGATACAAAAAGAGATATTTTTTAAAAATGTCTTAGTGTTTTTTTGTCCAGTCAGTGGGGTCCATTGTTGTTTTGAATCCCATTGACTTAAACAGTTCTTCAGAATATCTTTTTTGTGTGTTCCACAGAATAAAGAAAGTTATACATGTTTGGAAAGACATGAAGGAACAGAACTACTGTGGGTGGCCCGTTAAAATTCCCTTTTATACAAAATAAAAAAATATATATATATATTTGTCAGATTGTGTAAATGCAACATGCTATACAGAGTATGTACAATTTACTTACGCAAAATAAGCAAAGTGAATTCATTTCTGACCCTTCCCCTTCCAGAAACCCTCTTCCCTCTACAGTACATTTCTTACCAGTGTTGCCAATGAGTGCAAGCCATATTGTGTGGGAGGGACACACATACACACACCAACTCCGCTACACACTCTGGTGTTGATTATAATAGTGTATCGGGGTTTGCTCTAACACCTCTGCCTACGGAGCTCTCCCTCGAGTCTGCAAAAACCTTTCAAACAGAACTCTTAATTAGATGGAACAGAGGTCATCTAGAACCAGAACACAAGCACACACAAATACACTCCCACACAAACACTTCCTTCCTTCCTTCTTTTACTCTAATAAATAACATGGACATTAGCACTTATTTGAAGCTGAACTTTCTGTCTGACTGGAAAAAAAATTAATTGCACATTAAAACATGTTCACATTTCACAGCTTGTTGTGAGTGAGATCCAGGCAGTCAAGCTGTACATATTCATGCCTTCACCAGCTCGAACTATAACTCACCAGACAGAATATATATCTTTCCGAGCCCAATTTTTTTGTCACCCTCTTATTTAACAACTTTTGACCCCAATTAATTCCAAAGTATGACATTTTGGTGTCTACATACTTAAAGCCTTATTGTGTATTTCTTCATTTAAGTATCCTTATATCTCCCCCTGTGGATATCATTGTCAGTTTTGAAACTTAATACTGTGTCCACTCTTTGCCAGAGGGAGACATATGTAATGTGAAAAGATAAAAGCTGAGAAAACACACCATGTTTGTGAAATCACTTTAGGTGAAGTGTGTAATTTGTGCACCACACCAAACAGAAATGCAAAATAATTGCTGCTTTTCTCATTGCTCGGACAAACAGGTAGTTCCGCCCCCAAACTCACACAATTGGCTGAGCAAACGTTGTTATTGTCCTAGTCGGGCCACTGAAACAGATTGTGATTCCGGTAGTACCACAGAAATTACACACTTCACCTTTAAGCCAGCAGGTTCATGATAACAATGAACAAAGCCGTACTTGTGCCGCTCCTGGGTGGGTCTTACCCTACATTTCACAAAGGTGTTAATGCACCACAGATCTGTCAAATATCTCCTCATCCCTTTTCCGAGAGACTTTCAACTTTAAAACTGGTATTTTCATGAGAAATTACTGGGTAATTACCTCTCTTATCCTTTCATGCTTCTCATAACTTGCATCTGTACTGAATCCGTGACAATCAGTTGGTGGTTTGCAGAAGGCAGGCAGGGAAGAATAACACTGGGGTTCAGGGTTTAGCCCGTCACTGCTGCTGTCATGATTCAGAATTGGAGTCTTTTGCGCTAAAGGTGCTTAAGGGGCAATAGGCGAGACCACACTGCAACAGAACGCCGCTTTGATCAGCGAGGGACCACAGGAGCAGGCACTGAGACAGTCGGCCCTGTCAGGACCCTCGCATGCGCCATTGTTTTCGACGCAGCCTGAGGGACCCGCCCAGGGCCCAAAGAGTTCGGGACATGATGTGAAAATTAGTTTTCAACATTGATAATATAAAGAAATGTTTCTTGAACAGCAAATCTACATAGAATGATTTCTGAAGGATCATGTGACACTGAAGATGAGTAATGATGCTGAAAATTCAGCTTTGGGCTATCACAGGAATAAATTACATTTTAAAATATATTAAAAATAGATAACCAATTTGAAAATATAATCAATATTACTGTTTTAATGTTCTTGAACAAATTATATTGTGTTTTTGAACAAAATGCATGCTTTAGAGTTCGGGACATGATGTCAGCGGCCCCAACTAGACCCCCAGGGACCTGCAAACACCTGCCTTCCGCCGCAGCTGGGGAATTCTGCAGCTAAATATAGCGAGAGAATTAAGGCAAACAAACCAAAACAAAGACATATAGTGCCGGTGGCGAACTCCATTAAGCGGGACTTCAGAAGAGAATTAGCCGAGAAATGCAAGGGCCTGTCTGTACGCTCAGCACCTGAACAACACCTGTGGCCTGAGCCTGAGAGCATGCAGAAGAAGTTGCAGTCCAGGTTGTTGTAGATCCTGATTTAAAAATCTGCTTTAGAAAGGGGAGGGTGACAACACAGGCAATATTTAGTCAATATCACATATGTTAAAGATTGCTGTACAGGATGTAAGCCAGAATTTGAATATAGCAGGTAATCGGAGCGATGATATTTACAATGATATTCAGCACGACTGCAATTGTGATACTGTTTTATGCTATAATATAATTATAGACTAACCAAGACTTGTCATGGCACTTACATATTATTGCTCTTTGGTTGGTTTTGATTGCTTCTATTTTCCTCATTTGTAAGTCGCTTTGGATAAAAGCTTCTGCTAAATGACTAATGTACATGTAAATAAATTTTTTAACAAGCAACGCTTCAGACAAAATTTGGTTACAGATAAACCCTTTGCGATCCTGAAGAAAGAAAACACAACAACCTCCAAAATGCAAACTTTCAACTCCGCTCCGCTAACATACTCTGATCTGAAACACCACAAATCTGTAAAATTTCCCAGTTACTTTTAAGCGAAATGGCAGTTAACAAAATGTAAAGGAATGAATTGAGTCTATTTAATAATTCAAATAATAAAAAAAATTATAATTAATTAAAATGTTTTTATTTACATTTTACAATACTAAAAATATATAATAAATATAATATAATATAATTAAGAAATCATATTTAAAATATAAGCCTGAAGAAAAAAGCTGAAAATCAATAATACATTTCCTGATTTAATAATTGACACATTCTGTCATACTGTCCAATGACAGACCATCTTATTTCTTATTTGAGTCATATGTGGAAGAGGGGGTGTGTCTTAAAATTGAGTCAAAGTTTCATTGGTTGCTGCAACAAGTGAACTGTTTTAAACTTGATTGTTGGTTGTTGGTAAAGTATCTAGCAGAAAAAAAGGAAGAACGCAACTGGCAAATATTTTGTCAAAATGCTATTTAAAAATGATTTATTCTCTTTTTTGTTTTATTTAACTGCAATTTAAAATGTGAATTCAAAAATGCAATTGAACTCACATTTTCAAATGCAATTGCATGTATTTATTCATTTAATAGTTAACTTTAAAAATATTTGGTTACGGTTTATTTTAATGTGTCCTTGTTACAGTGTAATTATACATGTATTAATTAGCTACATGTAGTTACTACATGGTTAGGGTTAGGATGAGGGTTTGGATTAGAGTTGCTTGCATGTAATTATGCATAATTTATTGTTATTATAATAGTAAGTACATGTAACAAGGACACCTTAAAATAAAGTGTTACCAAATATTTTATAAAAGTTAAAAATAAAGTGATTTATTTACATCATTTGATTTATTAAATGGCTAATGTATTTCCACATGTTATTTCTCAATCATTTTAAATGGTCCTTGATAGATAACAGCAAACTAATACCAATTCCCAATGTTTTGTCTTTTCCAGACCATCCTGGAAAACATGCACCTGCGCTGTAAGTGCCATGGACTGTCAGGCAGCTGTGAAGTAAAGACCTGCTGGTGGGCTCAGCCTGACTTCAGGCTGTTGGGGGATTACCTGAAAGACAAGTACGACAGTGCCTCCGAGATGGTGGTGGAGAAACACCGGGAGTCCAGAGGCTGGGTGGAAACACTACGGGCCAAATACGCCTTCTTCAAGCACCCCACAGAACGAGACCTGGTGTACTACGAGGGATCGCCCAACTTCTGTGAGCCGAACCCGGAGACAGGCTCATTTGGCACCCGGGACCGCGTCTGCAACGTGTCGTCGCACGGCATCGAGGGCTGCGACTTGTTATGCTGTGGCCGCGGCCATAACACACGGACAGAAAAGCGCAAGGAGAAATGCCACTGCATCTTCCACTGGTGCTGCTACGTCAGCTGCCAGGAGTGTGTGAGGGTCTACGATGTGCACACGTGTAAATAAGTGCAGGAAGAAAGGGACTAGTGGACATTAAAGGATGGAAAGAGAGAGAAGGAGAGGGAGAGACTGAGAACACACACAAGATAGCGGCATGTTTGTGGTAGAACCCTTTACTAATGTGCCCTTTTTGATCTACACGCCCCAAAAGATGCCCATGGTGAGCATCACGGTTACTACTGCCATTCCTCTCACTCTTTTTTGTGGCAGGCATTACGTCTGCAAAAGAACAAAATGCCTTGTTATCATTCAGTCTTCTTTATCTGTAACACCATCTCTCTGATCATCTCGCCCTGCTGCCCAAGGGCCGAAACAGGATATGTTCAAATACAACCAATGACACTAGGCGCGCATTAAAGAACAAGAGGAGGGGGAAAAGCACGACAGGAAACTCTTGGTGAACTACTGAACGCTGGGTCTCGAAATATGCCCTGCTATACTACTGAATCCAATGTAATGCCCGTGTTTTTCCCTCATGATTTCCCAATCATATTGTACACTCCTATCACAATCATATCATGGAACATATTGCTGTTCGCTACATAAAAACTCTGTAATTTGTTTATACAGCAGTTTGGAGGGATGCAATTGATATATTAGCGTAGGGGCGGTGCAAACAGGAAAATGCATTATGGGTACCTTCTGATTTTTGCAGAACATGTACATGCAAAGTCATCGGTGATTCTCCTGGATGAGTGCAGGACAGCTGGTGAAATGCATGACAGCAGAATTCAACGACACACACTGGGCTCACGTGCATCCGACCAGTAAAATTTGCACTTACAAAACTACTAATGAGTATACTAATTCTAGAGATTACGGTGATTATTTTTTAACATATTCTTTTTGATAAAGCTCCTCGTATATGACTGTGAAGGCTCCGTTTCAACACTTCCCTGTCGAGAAGTTTGCGTAGAGGAAGGAGAACAAGCACGCAGGAGGAGGATAGTTAAGGAAAGAAATAGGAGGGTAAATTAAAGAGGGAAGTAGCAACCCAATTTCATGAAAAAACACAACTAGATGGCGCTTTCGTATGAAGGTCATACAAATTTATACGAAGAAGCCACCAATTTGCGAATTGTCATGAGAGTTTGTTGCATGTGGAGGACTGCTGTGGGTTCGAGTGTGTGATAAATGGAAGAAAGACCAGCTTTACAAAGCTGCAACAGACTAGCGGAGGTTTCCATAGGACATGTTCTGACAGTCCCATACGCTTCCCATTAATTATGTTTAACTACGCAACGCTAGTTTCACATTCACACCGATCCCTGAGGAGCCCTCTCACCAGTCACATCTACGCTCCCTTTCCCATTTCTCCTTCCGCTATATCCAAAGTTTTGTACAAAGCCTTTAAAAGTTCATAATTCCCTTTTTATTTTATAATCTGAAAATGTTATGTTTTTATAAATATTATTTATTACACAATGTATATATCTGTATGACTGAACTAAGATTATATATTTGAAGAACAAAACAGTCTCATGATTTTGCTTTTAAATATAAGACTGACTCTTGCTCTGCTGGTATATGCTATGTGTAGCCTCATTTATAGCAATATATAATGCAGATAACGACACTTTTAACAACAGATTATTCAAATAAAGCATACACTGTAAAAAAAAAAAAAAAATCTGTGACATTTACGGTAAAATACGGCAAAAATATGGTAGAAACATTTTAGGTTTTACAGGCTTAACTTAAATTCACAATAAAAAAACGTATTTCATTAACTGATGTAATGTTAATATACCTGCATATTGAAGTACTAATATCTGTTTTGAACAACTGTAATGCTGATAACCACCAAAAACAGGAGGTGATGAGAAAGTCACGATGAATCAAAACTCATCACAAACAGCTCTTCCACAAGCTGAGAAGGGAAATACTAATATATATATATATATATATAGAAAGGTGCACAGTGTCATTCACACAAACACTAAACACCATCGTAATGTTAATAAACCGGCATATTGAAATACTAATATCTGTTTTGAACAACTGTAATGCTGATAACCACCAAAAACAGGAGGTGATGAGAAAGTCACGATGAATCAAAACTCATCACAAACAGCTCTTCCACAAGCTGAGAAGGGAAATACTAATATATATATATATAAAGCTGGAATTTTAACAGTATTTTACTGTAAAATTACATTAAATGTAATTACAGTTATTCACCGTATATAGTATGGAAACTTACTGATAACCAATTAACAGGTTTTTACTGTAGCATTTTTAGTCTTTTACTGTTAAAATGACAATCATTTTTTACAGTGTAGCATAAAAATAAAAATAGCTAAATAAAGGGTTCAATTTACCTGATCACAATCATCTGATCCTCATGTCTGCATCTACTCTGTCATTCCAGCGTTGACATCATTCTGTAGGTTTGGAAACGGACCTCCGTTGTCTGCACTACAGTAGCGCCACTTAATGACAGAGTAAAGCATGACACAATGAACACTACAAATATTGACTGAAATAAAGCTGACTTCTTTTCATGTAGATATTACTCAATCGGCTCCTGTACACACAGGTCAGTTTGAGAGTCGCACCTGTTATTACTCTGACAATGTGAAGGTAGCCTATGTGATAAGACCCGATTCCAGAATCAAATCACTGAGGATGCTCTAGCCTTAACTGCACATCAATAGGCCTACAAGACAAATTTTCCCCCGTCCACTGTTATTGTTATCATTATGTCAGTCATTGCAATTTGTAGAGTGAATCCCACATTTATGCGGATGACACTCCCGAAAATAAACAGCATGTGTGTGGCTGTTGGTCATCTTATTAGCATGAAAAACTACATTTTATTCAAATTCTGAATGAATTATATACTGCTAGCCAAAAAAGCAAACAAAGAGCATTCACTTTATAATCACTAGAAAGCTCATTTCAGTTTATTCACAATGTCACAAAGTTACGCTACAACTAATTAATCTCTCTACTACCTCGCACAATGAATATTATTTACATCATGTCTACACCTTGGTGT
This sequence comes from Sinocyclocheilus rhinocerous, assembly GCF_001515625.1. Taxonomy (NCBI): domain Eukaryota; kingdom Metazoa; phylum Chordata; class Actinopteri; order Cypriniformes; family Cyprinidae; genus Sinocyclocheilus; species Sinocyclocheilus rhinocerous. The sequence continues at coordinate 372,329 of NW_015667271.1, forward strand.
CTACACGAGCGGATTCTGACTAACTTATTGTAAACACTTCTGATTGGCCATTGCATTAAAGAAATCAACAGTTATGACTGTGATTGGCTACGTTGCTCAACGCTGCGTTGGAAATAGAAACGGTTAAAGCTTTCCTGACCGCAAACACAAAGACGCATTGGAGCGTTTGCAAAATCTGCTTAGCACCCCCGTAGAACCGGGCCTGCAAATTCAATGACTCTTTTTATCCACAGAACTCAAGTTTTTAATAAGTGTGTTGTAGTTCGGTTATTTTGGTCTGGATCAAAAACGTAAATTACACATATTGTTCACACTGCCATTTTTAACGGATTTTGCACGGAGATCGGCAGACGGTGGTTGGGACGCCTGTACCGAATTGTACTCAACAAAAAAAAAATACGTTGCCTCATAATAATAATAATAACAACTTATTTTTAAAAAACAAAGTAATATTTTCAGCCAACTTGAGTTGTAGCTCTGGAATCAATTAATATTATATCTTTATGTTATTATTAAATCCACAGCTATACTACACGATAAACTTATTTAGCATGTATACTTAAAGGGATAGTTCACCCAAAAATGAAAATGTACTCATACACATCCTCAGTGGTGGACAGTAACGAAGTAATTTAATTTCGTTACTGTACTTAAGTACATTTTTCAAGTATCTGTACTTTACTAAACTGAGTACTTTTACTGGAGTAATATTTTATAATACGGACCTGTACTTTTACTCAAGTATTTGATTTGTGTACTTCGTCCACCACTTAGCTTCCGCTAACTGTCATACGCTCGTTCACGAGAGAGTGGCGTCCAGCGGATGACGTAAGCGTAGAATAAACTCCGGTGAGAATATGCCTGTTTTGTCATAAACAAGTTTTGTTTACAGCAAAGGAAAACCAGTGTCCTCTTGGCTTATATCAAAATCCTCCAACATTTTTCTTTACAAATCCTCATTTTGTACTAATTCGTGACCGGTGTTTTGTTTTGCTCTCCTCTGTGTTTCCACGTTCATCACTTCTGCGTTCGTCACTGCATTTGCCTACGTGCTACGTCATCCGCTGGACACCACTTTCTCATGAACGAGCGTAGGACAGTTAGCAGAAGCTAGAGATTTAGGTTTATAAAGTTGTAAAAAGTTAATTTCAACATTTACTCCCCTTATCCAGTTCTATGCAAAGCATGCTGGGAACGAAAAATCCACTACCCAATTCCAAAAGGTTAACAAGAAAATGTCATTATTTTATTACAGCTTTTTTTTCCTTTTTTTTTTAAGAAATTCAATTAACACAGAAATTTGAGTTTAAATTACACACAATATTTAGTGAATGTAATGAACATCATGTCAGGTGAACTGAACAAAATAAAGTTTGCAACTTAAAAGGTTTAATTAAATCAAATTCCAATTTTGTAAATTGTAACCATGCATTTATTTAAGTTGTGGTAATGGGCAACACAGCTCTTATGACAAGAAGAACCAGCAAGTATGCTTGAGCATTCTGTCTTTTTTGAGCATTCTGTCTTTGGTCCATACTGGGTTCATATATCAGTCAAACTGTACCAAAGCTTGCTTGGGAGTGGACCAAGATCCACCGTTTCATGGGTTCTTGAGCCGCTTTTGTGTGCGCACCAATGTTCAGATGGCAAAGCTCACGCTTATTCAACTATAGCGCACTAACAGAGCAATTGCACCAGAGTAGACAGTTCATTTTAAACCAGACCTGCTAAGTATGAACACAACCTTAGTTTCAATTTAAAAAAAAGCTAATTCTTACAAATCAACAATAACGGCAGTCATTTATTGCCATCTTAAAACCGCATTTTAATCAGGAAATCATTGAAGACATTATTTATATTTATATGTAATAGGAAATTGCAGTAATTAATTCCTCTACAGGTTATGCCATGAAAATATAATTTATAGTCCAAATGTTTGACAATAAAGGCAGCTACTACAAGTACTAGTGTGTGACATGCATATTTAAGTTGTGGTAATGGGCAACACAGCTCTTATGACAAGAACCAGCAAGTATGCTTGAGCATTCTGTCTTTGGTCCATACTGGGTTCATATATCAGTCAAACTGTACCAAAGTTTGTTTGGGAGTGGACCAAGATCCACCGTTTCATGGGTTCTTGAGCCGCTTTTGTGTGCGCACCAATGTTCAGATGGCAAAGCTCACGCTTATTCAACTATAGCGCACTAACAGAGCAATTGCACCAGAGTAGACAGTTCATTTTAAACCAGACCTGCTAAGTATGAACACAACCTTAGTTTCAATTAAAAAAAAAGCTAATTCTTACAAATCAACAATAACGGCAGTCATTTATTGCCATCTTAAAACCGCATTTTAATCAGGAAATCATTGAAGACATTATTTATATTTATATGTAATAGGAAATTGCAGTAATTAATTCCTCTACAGGTTATGCCATGAAAATATAATTTATAGTCCAAATGTTTGACAATAAAGGCAGCTACTACAAGTACTAGTGTGTGACATGCAGTCCAAAAGTTGCAAAGATCCAAAATGTATACAAACCTCAAATTCTATATTTAAATGTGGTTCAATCACTATGACTTTCACAGTTCAACAGTAGAAGTCATAAAGGGGTTATAATGTTTTGAGAGAGAAGGTATGCATGTAAGAGACATAAAGAGAAAGAAGAGGAGAATTCAAGGCCAATGTGAACTATCCTGGCACTTTTGGCAGACTGGCAGAAGGGAAGTAGGTCGCAGGTTTCCGTCCTGTACACAATGCTTAAGGCCACTATGTTACCCATTAGACTGGGGTGAGGGGCTGAGACCAAGACCTTTCCTATGTTCCTGACATGGAATGTCCCAAGCAATATAAGAAGGACGGATAGTTCCCTTTAAAAAAATATATATATACATATATATATATATATTTTATTTTTTTTTCCTAGTCAATAAAAGCAATAAACAAACTGCAACAATATACTGGCATGCTAAGGCACAGAAGTGAGCATTTCAATATTGTTATTGGCAGGCACTAACCGTTAAGATAATAAGTCCATCCATGACAAAGAGAAAAGCGAGCAGAGGATTTGGTCAGAGAATTTTACCATTGTTAAATTCACACAGCCCAGTAAGGACACATTTAGGAGTAAGGCATTATTGACAGGAATGGTTCATGTCAGTAAATACATATAAATATGATACATTATATATATAAACACCTTTATATACATGCAGGTACTATTTAAAAATTCCTGATGTCATAAGACAACTGAGGCACTGTACAAATATGACCCTTTGCACTTGTAGTGAGGAATCAAGGAGCTGGTGTGTCTGCATTTGCCATGGAAACATGCCGTACATATACTTAAGGAAAGTGAGGGATAGAGAGATATGCTGTAGGTATGTCTGCTCTCTCTCTCAGTCTCTCAAGTGCACTCAGTGTTTTCCTGACTCCTTTAACAGCTTCTGAAATACATGGCAGAAAACACAAACAGGAAACCTTATGAAAAAGTGCACATGTATAATGTGAATGGATGAAAGCTAAAACAAAGATGACAAAAATGAAATCAAAAATCTTATTTTCATAATAAACATCCCTGGTGTCATTTTGAATGATTTAACAATGTATATTATTTAAAGCAAAAAATATGAATAAATAAAACATGCACTATCATTCAGAAGTTTGGGACTGGTAAGATTTTTTTTTACTGCATGTGAAAGAAGTCTCTTAAGCTCATCAAGGTTGCATTTTTGTTGATCAAAAATACAGTAAAACAGTCATCTTGTGAAATATTATTTCAATTTAAAATAACTGTTTTCTATTTGAATATATTTTAAAATGTAATTTATTCTTGTGATGGCAAAGCTGAATTGTCAGCAGCCATTACTCCAGTCTTCAGTGTCACATGATCCTTCAGAAATCATTTTAATATGCAGCTTTCTAGCTCAAGTAGCATTTCTTATTGTTATTAATGTTTAAAATAATTACTTAATTTTTTCGTAATACTTTTTTTTAGCATTCTTTGAATAATAGAAAGTTTAAAAGAATAGCGTGTACAATGTACAAGTTTTGTAACATTATAAATGTTTTACTGTCACTTTTGATCAATCTAATGCATCCTTGCTGAATAAATTTTTTTTTTTTTTAAATCCCAAAATTCTGAATGGCAGTTAAAAATAAAATTGCCCTCCGACCTCTGAAATATTTTGTCCAATATACAACTATTTGAAAATCTGGAATCTGAGGGTGCAAAAAAAAAAAAAAATCAAAATATTGAGAAAATTGCCTTTAAAGTTGTCCAAATGAAGTCCTTAGCAATGCATATGATTTTTGGCATAAAAGAAAAAATGATAATTTTGACCCATACAATGTATTGTTAGCTATCGCTACAAATATACCAGTGCTACTTATGACTGGTTTTGTGGTCCAGGGTCACAAATGTGTAAAAAGTAAGGCTTGGTAACTACTTGTCAGTCCTACCAAAATAGCCTTGGCTTGTCAGGCTACTCCCCTGCACCCAAGACTATATGGCCACATGTTTGTCAGAGCCCAACCTGGAGAACAACATAAACAACATATTAATGATAACAATCAATATGATAAAGGAGGAAAAATCCATTTGAAGCCAACCAAAAAATGGCCTTACGCTCCTTCTCTCAGTAGTGCCAAGAACTTGTTAACTCTGTATTCCAAAGGCATCTGAAAAATAATATAGAAAAATACCCACAAGAGAGGTGAAAAATGAAGAATAAATGTGAAATCAGAAAAGAAAAAAAAAATCTTTGTTAGTTACACTGCTGTAAATTCCTTGCAAGCTCCCTTTTCTGGAAAGTTCTGAGATGTTGAAAAGACAAAAACCTTGTCAGCTATGTAAAGCCTGGAGGGTTCGGAGGGGCCCTGAGTTTGCCTGTGAGGAGTTGGGCGGCAGTAAATGGCAGTCGGGAAGGGGAAGTGACAAGACTAGTGATAAATCCAGCAGGCTGGCGTACCTGTGTCACCCAAGACAGGAAGAGTGATAGACAACCCAGTCCTCATCCCCTTGCATACTATTGTTATTTGGTGATGTTCTGAGTGAAATTTACATGAAGTAAAAATAAATCACCCCAGATTATTTTTATTGTACGATTCATTTCCTTATGCTTTAATGAATTGTCTAAGGAAAGATTAATTAAGGAGCTGCACAGGTTTAATCTTAGTCATGAACTAAATTGTGCCGTTAACTTTCCTTTATAGACTAGAATGTGATTTAAGGACAGGGTAGAGCTCTGAGGAGGGAGATGGCACCAAGGAGGAAAATTAATGAAGGTGTATGCAATAACTTAGCTTTTCAATTGCCTGGGGCTGTTGGAGAAGTGGAAATTACTGAAAGAATAGAGGGAATGGAAGGAAAACGCAGTGCGGCTGTGTGCAGCATGTCCCGGCAGACTCTTGTCTCATTCCTCTCTGAGGGGAAGCACCAGCGCTGCCACATTACTGCATACCACACCAATTACACAGCATCCAGCACAAACACCACTGCAACTCCAATTACGCCACCACAAAAACTAACAAACATGACTATAATTCTCATTAAACAAGACTAGCAATAATCTAGAACTATAATGGCTTAAAAAAAAACGGAATCTTTTCTAAATTACAGGTTTTCAAAAGACTCAACATTGGCTTAATAAAGCACAACAGTGACTGGCCAGTTTTTCAGTGGCCTTGGTTCCAGAAGTATTTTTCCTATTATTTTCTCCACAGGGATTTCAAAAATGTCTTCAATAAAGAGTTCTAACCAACCTTGTCTGAGGTGGATCACATAATCACAAACACTGAAGTAAAAAAAAAAAAAGTATTTTATATAAACTAAAATTATAAAGCTGTTTTCTATTTTAATATATTTATAAATGTATGTTATTCCTGTGATGGCAAAGCTGAATTTTCAGCTGTCACATGATCATTCAGAAATCATTCTAATATGCTGATTTGGTGCTCAAGAAACATTTCTTATCATTATCAATGTTGAAAACTGTGAAGATTTTTTGATGAATGGAAAGTTCAAAAGAACAGTATTTATTTGAAATAGAAATTTTTTTCTTTAGATTTTTGAATAAAAGCAATATTTTGTACAAAAAAAAAAATCTATTTATATTTTTTTATATTTAATAATATATCATTTTAACAGTATTAAGGCATTAAGCAGCTAACATTATTGCAGGATTTTTGAGAACAGTCTGTTTTGGCAGGGAAAGTGAAAGGCTTCAATCAACTCCAGAAGCGGGCCATACACACCAAATTACATGCAGATGAGGAATATGGAGTTCTGTTTATTTGTGCGTGTCGAGAGAGAAGGCGCATCTGGAGGGGCTTGTTTTCATTACGATGCCGTAAAGCAATTGAATTTGACATTGACTCAAGCCGCAGATGATTTCGCAGGAAAAGCTGTGACTCAGAGAGTCGTCTAGACAAGCCGCAGGGTGAAAAGGTCTTTCGGCATCTCACCTGCAGTGACATCTCAATGAGCATCTGCAGCTTCTTAATGCCGAGCCACACCGTTTGTCCTTTCACCTGTTTTGCGATAGTTGCTCGCTCTTCTTCCTGGAAGCCCCCGAGAAGCTGAACCACACAGAAGAAAACAAACAGTCAGTTGTAGCCTAACAGTCAAAAACTATGGTCCTTTAGTTCACCCAAAAATGAAAATTCTATTATCATTTCCTCACCTTCATGCCATTCCAAACCCATATGAACTCATTTCTTCTGTGGAACATAAAATATTCTTGAAAAATGTTTCAAATATTTTTGCACATACAATAAAATCAATGGGGTCCAAAACAATACTGAACCCCCATTGACTTTCACTTTGTGGAAAAGTGCAAAGAAAGCAAGTCATGCAGGTGGGAGATTAAGGATGACAGAACTGACATTTTTGGGTGAACTATCCCTGAGATTTGCATACAACATAGATCCATAGCTCCATTTTTTCTTCAAGAAACTTGTTTTTCTGCCCCTCAAACCTATCATAGTGGCCCCAAAACATCTGTGGACACCTAAGTCATACTTTAAAATGCATGAAAGTTTTACATTATATAGTAAAATATTGAAGTTTCGGGCACACTTTATTTTAAGGTCCAATTCTCACTATTAATTAACTATTAACTATGAATTTTGCCTCAATAAACTCCTAATTTGCTGCTTATTAATAATAAGGTAGTTGTTAAGTTGAGGTATTGGGTAGGATTAGGGATGTAGAATATGGTCATGGAGAATATGTGCTTTATAAGCATTAATAAACCGCCAATATGCAAGTAATACGCATGCTTATAAGCAACTAGTTAATAGAGAGAATTGGTCCCTATACTAAAGTGTTACCAAAGTTTCTTAGTTTCATATGATAATACTATAGATTTACGGTTCGTTATCTGCAAAGAAATTATTTTCTCATGAAAGTGATAGTGTGGTTTAACTCTGTAAAGCCTGACAACAGCCTGAAATAACAGTAAGAAAAATCTATCAACTCACCCAAGACCCGACTCCCTGCTGAGTGCTGCTCTATACAGTCCTGATCTGGAGGAACAGACCCTCAGCTATTCAAAACACCTTACAAACACAGCACAACACCTATTCCTGCCCAACATACACACTCACTGCCACCAGGCAAGAAGACACAACAGTAGCTTGTTGGGGGACCTGTACGCTATGAAAAACTTTCAAAGTTTTCAAATGGAGACAAAATATAAATGTAGATTTTGGTTACTGGTTAAAGTCAAAAGAATGTTTAAATCGCATTTGATGAATCAAAAGTTTTAATTTGAAATAGATTTTTTAATATTATAAATGTCTTCAACGTCACTTGATCAGTTTAACGCCTTCTTGCTGAATAAAAATATTACTATTTTTATTATATATAGGGTTATTATATATATATATATATATATATATATAAAATGTCTTACTAACCCAAATGTTTGAACAATAGATATGTAAAAACTAGACAATTTAATATACACTATCATTTTTTGACTGCTGTTTTTTGTTTTAGTTACTGCTTACTTACTAAAGTGCGGAGTCAAACAAATAA
>NW_015667271.1:381529-387908 GCF_001515625.1 Sinocyclocheilus rhinocerous
AAATGTCTTACTAACCCAAATGTTTGAACAATAGATATGTAAAAACTAGACAATTTAATATACACTATCATTTTTTGACTGCTGTTTTTTGTTTTAGTTACTGCTTACTTACTAAAGTGCGGAGTCAAACACATAACTGTCATATAATATGCAAAATGAGACAACAGAAACATTTTATCGTATATTAATTTTAGCCCAATGAGTTAATAAAATTTTATGAGTTGACTACCAAAATCAGCTAATTCGATATTGGTAACTTTTGTCAAAAATCAGATTTATTTAGGTCTACTAGGAATCCTTCACAGACTACAGTCTGAGAACCACTGATTTAGGATTATACTTGGGGTTAGAAGTTTTAAAAACCCCTAACACTAAGGGTAAAATAATAAATGATAATAGCAGATTAAAATAACTCAGATATGTCTATGAACAAAGAACAAATGTAGTGAGCGGCTCTATAGCAGTTAGAGTGACTCTTTTCTGATGGTGTTTTCTGGTGAAAAGGAGGTGCTGCTCCCTGTCTGTGGATGGCAGTACTACAAGCTGGTGTGAATGTGCAACTTTCTCACCCGAGGAGGAGGTTTCTTCAATAACACCAGCAGAGCCTGCAACACCAGGTTAGAGAACCGTGGCCCGATGGGAACAAAATCTGTGAAGTGGAGAAACATCAGAGATGAGAAGACAGTATTGAGTAGGTTTGGTATGCAGACCAAGCATTACATTGTATATTGCCATCACTTCAAATAAAACAAGAACAAAAACTAGACAAGACAGCCCCTCCAAATCCATATAAATAATAAATAAAAGGGCACACATAAGGGCCTTTCGCACCGCTTTATTTCCAGAACTAAATATACAGTACTAAAGTACTGGGACGATTTTGCGCGAACTATTTCCCAGTACCATTTAAAGGGTTGCATTCGCACCGAGAATGTGTACTAAGAAGTGACGTAAGCCGGTCGACAGCGTCGTCATTTGTGCGTGGCGTTCAACAACATTAACAACAGGAGGATGGAGGACGCAGTGATCGGAACTGTGTTTTTGTTGTTTCTCACGGGTTTCACAATAATGGACATGGAAAGTCGACGTATACGTAAAGCGATTGAAAGAACGGAAAGGAGGACTTAAAGAATCTCCAACGACAACTGACAGTGCTACATTTGCTACAAGTGTCTGCACTTCAGCGTCCGTCCATCTATCGCTGTTCTCCATACTTGCGAAATAAGTTGACACAATGTTTACAGTATGTTTACACGGCGTTTTAAATCATGGCGGGTGAGGGTGTTTTCGTACGCGTTTGGCCAATCAATGTCTACTAATGTCACGATTAGTACCAGTTGTGCTGGTTAGACCCTGCTCCTGAGTAGGAGCTAATTTGGTTCTCGAAAAAGGCAGTCCGGTACTAAAATCGCACCCAGTTCCGGCGGTACGAAAACGCCAACAAGTGGGTAGTTCCACAATTAGTTCTGGTACTATGAAAAGGTTCCCGTGGTGCGAAAGGCCCTATAAAGAGCACAGTGATGTTTTTGAACGTATTATCAGATTTGACAGGAAGTGCATCGTACTCGTTGTGCCAGACTCACCCAGAAGTCTTTCTATATCGTCCACCACCACACAGCTCAGTTGGGACTTGTAGGCATCCTCGAATATCTAAAGAGATGAAAACCATAAACCCACTATTAAAGGCCAGCAGCTGAAATATCACATCAGAAACATCCCCCATGACAACTGCTTTCAACATGCACAGATCTCGTAATGTCTTAACCTACAGCGACGAGGTTGCTACCTTCTTGATGGCCTGACATTTGGCAGTCTCTGCAAAGCCGATCATTTTGTCTGGAGAGCAGATCTTGATGAAGGGGAACTGGGAGTCCTCTGCGATCTTGGCTGCCAGTGCGGTCTTACCACTGTGAGGAGGCCCTGAGGGAGCGGAGAGCATTCACACTCTCAGTCATATCAGATTGCAGCATTATGGTGCATGTTTGCTTGTGTGAACCAGAGAAGAAGAGCAGGGAAGAATGCTGTTCCCTCAGTGTTTGTGTGTACATGTGTGCAATGTATGTGTGCAACTGTAACTTGTCAAGCTATAAGTTAATCATAAATTTACAGTCAGTATTTGTGGAATCATCAAATCTCAAATGCTGTTATATAATTAAATAAATATAGGTTCAGTGCATTTCAGAGTGAAGTGCAGCACTGTGTTCATTACACGATCCAGTGTTTTCAGTGTCTCAGAACGGCTTTGTTCATAGTAAATGTCTAAACAAATTCAAGTTTTTCTATGCTTAATTTAAGAGAGAAAACAGAGATTTTTTTACTTACTAAAAAGGAAATGTAACACTGTAAAGTGTTAACACTGTTTGTGTGTAAGACTTGCCTTCTAAAAGCACAGTTACTAGCGGTGTGCGTTCACTGTTCTTGGTCTGTTGCACCAAAAGGTCTCCATCTCCTAGTATATCAGACACACCATTGCTCCATTTCACAATTCCGTTCATGATGTAACTTGAGTAATCCTCCTGATTAGAGCCAAAAGCCTTTACAGAAAAACAGAGAACTGCATTAAATATTAAAGTCTCAGGTGGCCCATTCAGAGTGTAGAATGCATAAAATAATTCACCAAACATTACTTTACATTTTGGATGTAAATAATAACAACCTTAAGTCTAAGTGGGCGGTTGTTTGCCAAAATGAACTCCAATGTGGGCCAGACTTAATGCCGATAGTGAAGTTTGGCTGCATGAGATCTAATCAGGGGATTGGGATTCAACATATTATGCAAACTGAATACACAACAATGGAGAGTGGACTTACAGGCTTGATGTCATTATTCAGAGAGGCCAAGAAGTCACTCCTGCTGACTTCCAGCATCTGAGCCTTTTCTGTGTCCACCTCCACCCGAGTAGTGGCCTACAGGAGCAAAAACACACAGATTGATCCTCAAACTCATCAACTTAATCAAAATTAAAGGTCTAGAAGCAAGAGAAAGACAGACCTATTACACCTGTGTAAGCTCCATCAAATATGGGAGCATTATGTGTCAACACCATCAAATATGGGCATGTGTGAGCTGCTAACACACACACGCACACACACACACTTTGTCTAGCTACACCAAGATATCCATAGGCTTCTAAAATGCTTCTAAAAACTTGTTTTCATATAAAGCAAGATTGAATTTGATTACAATTCACTACCTCAAGCATTGAAACAATCTTTTCTTATATTCACATAAAAACCACAGCATTTAGATGGTATTCAAACGTGTAACGCAACATTGCTGTAATCTGATGTAAACTGCATTTTATTTGTATAATAAACCAATTTTTGAGATAAATTCCAACCGGAGTTCAGAACTGATTTTGTTTAAATCAACCATAATTAGTTATGACTGTGGTGGTGCATTGTGGACGAGATGATGAGATCAGACCTTGATGTGACGGTTCATGGCAGTCGACTGGGCTGCTCGCACAAGCCCTTCCAGCTCTGCTCCGCTGTAGTTCTTGGTCTCAACAGCAAGCTCCTTTATGTCAACATCTTTGGCCAGCATGTTTGCCTGACTCATTTTTGCAGTGTGGATATTCAGGATCTGAACACGGCCTGTCTCATCAGGCAAGCCTGGAGAAGGATGATTAGACAACTAGTTGTTTCAGAAACCTTGAATATGTGACCTATTGAAAAGTCATTCCGTTCTCACCGATCTCCATTTTGACCTCCAGTCTACCCGGCCTCAAGAGGGCTTCATCGATCAGGTCAGGCCTGTTGGTCATTCCTTAAAACACAGTACGATTTCATAATGAAAACAAAGCCAAATCAATGAACAAAACATGAAGCATTGTCATTCTTTATGCTGGCTGATTCCACAGGAAGTTCTCACCAATGACCAGGATGTTGTTGAGCTGGTCTACACCATCGATCTTAGACAGTAGCTGGTTGACTACAGTGTCGTGGACCCCAGTGCTGCCTGCCATGCTGCCACGTTGTTTACAGATGGCATCAATTTCATCAAATATGATGATGTGCAGTCCACTGTTGGCCCCCAACTTCAAAAGGCAAAAAAAGAGACAGAAAAGGATTGTAACCGGGAATCCATAATTTCAAAATTGTCATATGAAAGTTCACTTGCAATATTAATATAGAATATTTTTTTTAGATTTATTTTTGGTGTTTTTGCCTTTATTATGTTAGGACAGTATATAGTCATGAAGCGAAGTGGGAGTGAGAGTGGGGTGGGATCGGGAAAGGTCCGCAAGCAGGGACTCGAACTTGGGACGCCCAAAGCGCAACTGCGCTATATGGCTAACAGTGCCAATATATATTATTGTTAAAGGTTGTGATTTTAAAATGACAAATTAAAAGAAGTGGGTTTTTTTTTGTTTTTTTTACATTAAAAGTATTTAAAAGGTATTTATTAAAAGCACTTGTTACACTAATAAATGAAAGTAATAAGCAAGTAATATACTATTATAATATGTATGTCAATGATTTGAATTATCTTATATTTGAAAATGTTCAGTTTTCATTTTAGTTTACGTTTTAGTGCTTGTCAGTACTATATTTTTTGTTTTGCTTTTTAAATATATTTCTATTTACCTTTTATTTAAATTTTACTTCAATTTTAGTCATTTTAGTATTTAAACGTAAACTTAGGTAAAAGTACATTTATTTTAGTTAGTTGCCAAGCCCTTGTGAACATTTCTACATTTTAATTTAACTCAAGTGTTTAAAAGTTTTTCATCAAATATTTCTATTAATTAGAATATTTATCTTTTATTTTATTACAGCTTTATTTAAAATAATGAAAACATTTTTTAATAGTTTTAGTTTGTTTTAGGTAACAGTAAAACCACAGAATAGAATAGAATAGAATAGCATTTAAAATTTTTAATTTTTTTAATAGTTTTAGTTTGTTTTAGGTAACAGTAAAACCACAGAATAGAATAGAATAGAATAGCATTTAAAATTTTTAATTTTTTTAATAGTTTTAGTTTGTTTTAGGTAACAGTAAAACCACAGAACAGCACAGAACAGAATAGAATGCAATTTAGTAGCAGAATAAATAGCCTTAAAGAAAAATAAAAAGTCAGGTTAAATGACAAGCCTAAAAACTCTAATTTTGTTTTGATGTCCTCTTAAAAACTTAAAAACGCGCATAGTTCTCTTGAGCTCCCTGCTTAAAAGGCAGGTTGGTGAATGGACTGTGACTGTATAAACTCTGTGACAATGGCCCACAATTAAGAGTTATCTTCTTCATCTGGGAGGCTGTCAGAGGCTAGGTCGTAACATTTAGCACAGATGGGAGGCCAGGATGAGTGTGCGTGGCCTCCCGTGAGTCAGGGTGAGGGGTTAGAGATAGCCCAACACTCTCATTAAGAGGTGACGAGTGAGCTCTTCCACGTCATGTAGTCACACTGTCTACCAACACAACATCACACTCAAGCACGGCCAGAACCAGCAGTTCACTGCCAACACTTCTTGACACATCACCCTTGAGAAAAAAAAAAAACTATGATCATGTTTCTAAGCAAACACTAGGCCATTTACAGTAATTCAGTAAGTATATTTCAGCAATTTGGAGTTATTTGTAGAGCTGCTGGAGGGCCCAAAACTGGGAACAGCATCCTTCGTACAAACCTAAGTTTGCTCGCCATGACTTTTTTGACTGTTGACAGAGCAACCTTTCTTTAAAGTGTCAAATAGCGGTGGTTTCCGTCACAAAGCCAGATGAATGTAAGGTTGTGCAAAATGTATGGCCTTTCTAAAATAACAGTGATTTGTGAAGTGCATGAAAGAATGGAGGTTTTTCATAATTTGCATGCAATCTCTTTTCCCTGCATCTTCTTTCCTGGTTTCTTACCCTCTTCTGTTCTTCCTCTGCATCAGCAAACAGCTTTCTGATGTTAGCCTCTGACTCGCCCACATATTTGTTCAGAATCTCTGGCCCGTTGACCACCTTCGGCTCTCTGGCATTCAGCATCTTACCAATCTGACGCGCCATCAGGGTTTTACCACAGCCGGGCGGCCCAAACAACAAGATCCCCTTCACGTGTTTACAGCCTGTGGAAAGAGTCAAAACCGGAGGGTATGAAACATAAGACATTACAAAATGGTATAAGCATCAATGACAAACTGTATAAGAGTGTTCACAATAAATAAAAGGAAAAGTCTTTTAAGAAACGAGTTTAAAACATGCCCAACTCATGTCATGTTGTATAACCAAGTAAAAAGACAACACATTTTATCCTTACACCTTGAATACAGGTAAATGCACACAACTTAATCAGTTTTTTTTTTTTTTTTCTAAATAAAAAAATTGTTGGTGCAAAAAATTGTATGCCAGGAGTCAGGACGACTAGGCTGTGCCCAGGTCTCCGGAACCTGC
>NW_015667271.1:388428-395154 GCF_001515625.1 Sinocyclocheilus rhinocerous
AGTTTCTTTTTTTTTTTGCTAAATAAACACATTGTTGTTCAAGTTTTTTTAATCTCTTATGCTCACCAAATCTGCATTTATTTGATCAAAAATACAGTAAAACTGTAAAATATCATTACAATTAAAAAAAAAACCGCTTTTCTATTTTAATTATGCATGGCAAATCTGTATTTTTAAAAGCCATTCCTCCAGTCTTCAGTGTCACACGACCCTTCAGAAATCATTCTAATATGCTGATCAGTGCTGACAGTACTGTTTAATATTTTTAAACAGTTCAAAAGAAGTTCAAAAGAACAGCATTTATTTGAAATAGAAATCATTGGTAACACTAAAAATGCATTTACTGTGACTTTTTATCAATTTAATACATCCTTGCTAAATAAAAAAATAAAAAGCTAATCCCATATATAAAGCACACACAAAAAGTATGGCGAAGTGTCTAATACATCTGTTTTCAAAGTAGCACAGGGGTCTTTTTTGATGAGCAATGGCATTTCTCAGACAAGAGCCCTGTTTTTGGTTAACAACATCTGCTGGCTGCCATTTGGAGAGAGCGGGAAGGCTGGAGATAACCAGCAGGCCTGAGATGAGAATCAGTATGGCCATTTACTCCTGATGACAGACTCAGGTTGAGGGTTGGGCTAGAGGAAGGTTCACACAGGTTGAGGGAGGGCAGGCTTCCTGACTTTTCACGGAGGAGAAAAACAAGGCTGTGGCTGGGCAGACCGAAATGACCTTTAGCTGGTGGGAGTTTTGGGAGAAACTGGGTGTATTGGTGTAAACTCCCACCCAAGCGCTGTCAGACAATAACATACTCAGACACACACCCGCACCTTCCTTCAGCACCTGGGCTCCAAAACCAACCCCAATTAGGCGCTCACCTTTGCGCTATCAAGACACGCCATCTCATTAGAGCAGCCAGCTGCCCGAGCCAGAGGCCGACTCCTGCAGCCATCACACCACAAAGGTCATCTCTCGCTCTCTCTCACACACACACACACTGCACTCTGAAGGCTGTCTGTGTACGTGTGTATGTGTGCATGATCAAGTCATCTGGCAGCTTACAGGAATACACCCTTCATAACCGTTCATTTTCAATGCAAAACAACAAAGTTCTCAGTTTCAGATTGTTTAGATGAAGTCTGTAGAGGACAATGCTTTAAAGAAAACCCCATCTGAAACGTACAAAAAACTATACTAGGCTTATTGTAGGTGCTGACAGGGTGTTGGAGGTAGTTGCTATGCTGTTGGTGGATGATTACTAGGGTATTCTGGGTTTATTCAAACTCCTAAATCTTAAAAATGAGCAAGAGTAATAATGCTTGACTTAGCACATCCTTGTGCAAAGTTTGGCAAGTTCAGAATGGTATAAAATGATAATTAAACCACAAACTAAGTGTTAACAGTTATGGATAAACCAACTGAAACCACATGTACGCAAAAACCACACACTCCTGGTGGCCTTAGAAAAAAATGGATTGTGTTAAGCTGAAATATTTAGTTATAATTATTAGAAATTGAACAACTAAGCAACACAAGAAATAAGTCATTCTTGTTTCAGAGTAACAAAACGTTATAGTGCAACAGTAGGTATAGCTGCTTTATGAGAGGTCCAAAACACAATCAAATGTACTCTAGGTAAAAAAAAAAAAAAAGGCTTTAAATCGAAGGTCTTGATGTGTGTATGCCACAACTGCATCAGTGCAGGTTATGTTGTGGGGAAAGTCCTTATATAGAGATGGTTTGGCTGTGTATTATGCTAATATTTCACCGTTGACATGCGCTTCCTCATTTAGGAATGAGCACCTGTTGAGAATCTGTACGAAATTCAGTGTGAGAACATTTTTACATTTTTCAAGTAAGAACACTTGTTCACAATTATTGGCAAAAGACACCCAGTGTTTAAAAGCTGAGAACTGAACGTAGACAGCAGTTTCAACTGAAAATGATTATAATGCTTTCGCTGCAGGAGTCAATCTGATGGGAATGTGTCTGCTGGATAGCATCTTTAACAATTGTTTATCTGTATAAAGGCTGAATATAAATCATAAACACAATCAGACTGCAGTCTGAGGATATAATTCAAACTAGGCTTTTGACCGTAAGCCAGAGGCAAAGGAGAAGACAACATAAGGATGTTTTTTTCTAACAGAGCAATTCTCTCATTTATGGTTAGGATGAGGTGCTGGGAGGGTCTGAAAACTGTCTGTCCAAACTCTTATATATTTTGGCTTTGTCCTCGGTGTTTCATGTCGCCCACAACATGCTGTGCCTCTGCCTCACTGGCCATTTAAATAGAGAGGGATGTGGTTGGAGAAGAAAAAAAGAGGAGATTTGTCTTTCCAAGAGAGAAACAAGAAAGCTAAGAAAAGAAGTTAGTTGCTTATAAAGTGAGTAGCTGTACAGTTTTCACTTCAAAGTGCCAGAGTGAGAGAAGAGACTCACCCATCTGCTCCACTATGTCTGGAGGAAAGACTCGCGAGGCGAAGGCCCGGCGGAAGATGTCTGAGAACTCCTTGTCCAGGCCTCCGATGCCCATTCGCTCAAAGTTCCAGTCTGGGTTGATGATGGACTGCCGAGAACCTCTGGTCTTTGCTTTTCCTGGAGAAAAATGACCAAAAACAGACCCCTGAGGAACACTAAAGAAATTACATATTTATATTTAATTTTTCAAGGTTATACCACATGTCAAATATTCAGTTATGTATAAAACATTTGAGTAGAGGTGACACTTAAGTGAGGTAGCTGAAGTCAAACCACATGTGTTCTGACTGCCATCTAGTGGTGCAGTTTGGTTGTTACACTATTTGAAGCATTTGAATTGAATTGAAGCGAAGCCACTGATTGAGCCACTGGATATAACTGAAATATAACTGAAATAAAAGTTTATGGATTAATCTGTTACACACACGCTTTAACTTTTGTTCGCAAAATGTGTTTTTCATTTCCTATCACTCAATCTAGTTTAAAGCCCCGTTCACACCAAGAACGATAACTATAAAGATAACTATAACGATATCGTCTGTGTATTCTAAGCGCACACGCGTCTGCCGCTTTAAATTCTTGAGCTAGTTACAGCAGGATGGATTTTGATTGGCTGTCAATGTTTCTATCGTTCATCATCTGGAAAAAATCGTTCTGAAAATGATTCCAAAGATATCGTTTCTCTGTGCCTTTATCGTTATAGTTGTAGTGTGAACTCTGCTATTCTTTAATATTGAGAACGATTTTTATAACTATATCTTTATCGTTATCTTTATAGTTATCGTGCTTGGTGTGAACGGGCCTTAACACCATGAGATGTGTACTGTCAAATATTAATTACAAATTTGAAAATCTAGTATGTGATTAAGAATGAATTGCCAATACAGGATGCTTTCCATTTATTAGCTCCATCTATTACTGTCAGCAGCATAAAAAAAAAAGAATGTAATCAAGTTCAACCTCAAGTTGTTCCAAAAATGTAACAAATATATCAATGGGAAAGAAAACCTATGTTTTGAGGGATAAATATAAGATTTGTGGCAAACTTTTAAACTGTTCTTAAAACACTGTGGAGTTGCTGAGGTGCAAAGACTAAAAATAGAGGTGGTGGTGAATGTTAATGTAAAGTAATGAAAAGTTTTTTCTTTCGGTTACATGGAAATGAATGTGTGCAGTTAAAATGTTAACTGACTTAACCCATTTTGTAATTCTAATCATTCTAAACAAGAATAAATGGTATATTTGTAAAAAATAAAAAATAAAAATGAAAAAACATTCCAGTGATGATTGAACAAAGTGCTAACACAAAGTCCTGCAAGTAAAAGCATGTGACATGTTTCACCCCAACTCACAAGAATTAGTGACATATCAAGTTAGCAGCGACTAATGATAAAGACTATTTATAAGCAGCAGCTGACAATATTGGATTAACCATGACAGGTCCTTAGGTTAATAAGTCTAGACTAAACACTGAACTAAATACTGTAGGTACCGTATTAGAAAGTATTCTGAAGACTCATACACATATTGCATATGTCAGAGCCACAATGGTGGTGTGTGTTTACAAGTTAAACACTAACCAATCAAATTTAGAGACGAGCTCTCCGATTTCTCAAAAATCACCTGACTGTTGCCATGCAACAGTCCAATCTCAATCTGAAAAGACAAATAGAGACAAACCATATTAAAGCCATATCTCTTTTAACACATGAATAGGTATGGTTTGATAGTAAGCAATAAAAAGCTACCTTCCGTTTTTTGCTAGAGCTTTGCTCGCCTCTAAGGATGCTGGGATCCATGGCCTCGATATCTTTTATGAGCAGTACAAAGAGCTTATCACAGTAGCTGAAGACAAACTGCCAGGAAGACAATACAGGTTTAACTATACTTCATTAAGTTTGGGTATGACATTCATTTCGTAAGCGCTTTGCT
The DNA here is from genome assembly GCF_001515625.1 of Sinocyclocheilus rhinocerous. Taxonomy (NCBI): domain Eukaryota; kingdom Metazoa; phylum Chordata; class Actinopteri; order Cypriniformes; family Cyprinidae; genus Sinocyclocheilus; species Sinocyclocheilus rhinocerous. The sequence continues at coordinate 392,845 of NW_015667271.1, forward strand.
GGCTCACCTGCTGGCCTATGCTAAAGGCCTGTGCAGAAAAAAACTGGATAAACTCAATCGCCATTTTATCAGAGTCGTATGGGTTGCTGTCAACACTCTTCTTCTGGAGGAAGTCGATCTCTAGCGTCATGGTTCCCACGTACTGTCTCGACGGGTCAAAGTTGTAGACACTCACTGCAAACAAGACACCAGAGGGAAGCGTACAATAAGAAAATTGTCACTGTTGAAATATACTATAGTTGTTAGTCAGGGTAGACAACATATTTAATATGATGTGAATGAAAACAAGACTTGGTGTGAAATGTGTCTTTCCAAAACAATTTAATAGGACAAAATCTGAAACTTGCAACAATACTACTCCAAAGAAATGTCAACTTACACTACTGTTCAAACGTTTGGCATCAGAAAAATTGTTGTTGTCTAATACTTCTATTCTTCTATCACCAAAGACACAAACAAATTCAAATACATTTTTGAACTTTCCATTCATCAAAGAATCCTGAAATATACCACGATTTCCACAAAAATATTAAGCAAAGCAACTGTTTCAACATTAATAATGAGAAGGAATTCTTCCTGAAAACCAAATCGGCATATCAGAATGATTTCTGAAGGATCATGTCATACTAATGGCTGCTGAAAATTCAGCTTTGCAGTCAGAAATAAATTATATACTAATTACTAATTATTAATATATATCAAATTAGTAAACAGTCATTTAAAAATGTAATTTATTTATATTTTTAAAATATTACTTTTTAATATATTTATAATAAATGCAGCTGTGGTGAGCACAAGAGAACAAAATTCTTTCCAACCCCAAACTTTTAAATAGGGTACATGCATTTTTTTGCGAACTTATCTACATTTGCATATTTCTTGGGGTGACTTAAATATTCATTAAAGTCTCCACATTTTTAAGCAAAATTAATTGACAATGGTTTCAAATGAAAACTGATTTTTCAGAAATTAAATTCTTGACTAACTGGCTAAAAAAATTTCAAAAAAGTAATTATTTTTCACTAGTTCCATCTATTGTTCTTCCATCTCTCCAACCCGACCAAAGTGTTATCACACAACATAATAATCAATAAACACACAGCAAATGCAGGGAACAAACTAACTAACTAAGTTATTCCACTATTAGTCTGCAGCCAATCAAATTAGTTTTTATGTGAAACGGTACACATACCTTCCACATCCTGGTTTAGAGAGAGTCCAGCCCATTTCCTCTATGACACAGAGCATATCAATGAATTTCTATTATCTTGCATTTAGTATATTACAGGCCACACAATTATCATAAAGTTATTATTTGTAAGATCCTACTGCTAAAAGCAATGCAATATATTTGTACAACTTTCTCTTGATAGATGGTCTTACTGTAAAGCACACTAATAACGAAATGTGTACCAAAGTAGTGTCTCTAGTAGTGTTTCATTTCTTGGTCTCATGTTGATAAAATATCACATCATGCCAAAAATAAGACCACTGTGAGAAAGTTACTATAGTACCTGAGAAGTCTTTCTGCTGTCATGTTAACAGATGAAGGAGAAGCAGGCAAAAACAATGCAAGACATTAAGAAATAAGCATGCTGACAACAACAACAGTACATCTTGCATCAGCATACTAATGCAGTTCACAAGGCAGACGGCAAAAAGGTGGTTACATAAAGACATATTCAGAGAATACTGTGTGTCATGGGACGTTAGAAAAGCCTGTTTAATGATGACACAAAACGTGTACCTGAGGTAGACTGAAGGCAATAGTTCCTGGCACCACGCTTGAGTGGGTTTTCACCGTGAACACAAACTTCTGAGTGGGTGTGGTTTTAATGCTCAATTGTCTATAAATAACAAAATAAAAAACAAGAAAGAAAAGAAAATGATTTGACATTTGCGTTCAGACAGTATGTTTAAATATAATAACATCTCTCGTTTCTGATTCAGTATACATCAAATACTCACTGCCCAGATTTAAAGTCCTTCTCACTTGCAACCACACAGTTTGTGAGAGACAGTTCATCTGTCGGGCATCTCGCTGCTTGCATCAGCTGTACAGGAAAGAAGAAAAAAGCAAGAAAAGCACAGAAGTGATACCAAAATCATAAACGCTGAAATTTTAGCCTGGATATACAATACTAGTCAAGAGCTCAAACACAATTAATCATTTTCAATTATTATTTTCCAGAAGCCACATTTGTCTAGATCAGGGGTCTTTAAAAAATTTTAGGCCAAGGACCCCCCTCTCCCTCTCTCTCTAAATATATATATATATATATATATATATATATATACATATATATACAC
>NW_015667271.1:395168-395710 GCF_001515625.1 Sinocyclocheilus rhinocerous
TAAATATATATATATATATATATATATATATATACATACATATATACACATACACATACACATACACATACAGTTGTGCTCATAAATTTACATGCCCCTCGCAGAATATGCAAAATGTTAATAGTTTTAACAAAATAAGAGGGATCAAGAACATTGCATGTTATTGTTTATTTAATACTGTCCTGAATAAGCTATTTCACATAACAGATGTTTATATATTCTCCACAAGACAAAATAACTGAATTTATAAAAATGACACCGTTCAAAAGTTTACATACCCTTGAATCTTAATACTATGTGTCATTTCCTGGATGATCCACGACTGTTTTTCTGTGTTGTGATAGTTGTTCATGAGTCCCTCGTTGGTCCTGAGCAGTTCAACTGCCTGCTGTTCTTCAGAAAAATCCTCCAGCTCCTGCACATTCTTTGGTTTTCTAGCATCTTCTGCATATTTGAACCCTTTCCAACAATGACTGTATGATTTTGAGATCCATATTTTCACACTGAGGACAACTGAGGGACTCATACACAACTATTACAAA
>NW_015667271.1:395810-403938 GCF_001515625.1 Sinocyclocheilus rhinocerous
AACTTATCTACATTTGCATATTTCTTGGGGTGACTTAAATATTCATTAAAGTCTCCACATTTTTAAGCAAAATTAATTGACAATGGTTTCAAATGAAAACTGATTTTTCAGAAATTAAATTCTTGACTAACTGGCTAAAAAAATTTCAAAAAAGTAATTATTTTTCACTAGTTCCATCTATTGTTCTTCCATCTCTCCAACCCGACCAAAGTGTTATCACACAACATAATAATCAATAAACACACAGCAAATGCAGGGAACAAACTAACTAACTAAGTTATTCCACTATTAGTCTGCAGCCAATCAAATTAGTTTTTATGTGAAACGGTACACATACCTTCCACATCCTGGTTTAGAGAGAGTCCAGCCCATTTCCTCTATGACACAGAGCATATCAATGAATTTCTATTATCTTGCATTTAGTATATTACAGGCCACACAATTATCATAAAGTTATTATTTGTAAGATCCTACTGCTAAAAGCAATGCAATATATTTGTACAACTTTCTCTTGATAGATGGTCTTACTGTAAAGCACACTAATAACGAAATGTGTACCAAAGTAGTGTCTCTAGTAGTGTTTCATTTCTTGGTCTCATGTTGATAAAATATCACATCATGCCAAAAATAAGACCACTGTGAGAAAGTTACTATAGTACCTGAGAAGTCTTTCTGCTGTCATGTTAACAGATGAAGGAGAAGCAGGCAAAAACAATGCAAGACATTAAGAAATAAGCATGCTGACAACAACAACAGTACATCTTGCATCAGCATACTAATGCAGTTCACAAGGCAGACGGCAAAAAGGTGGTTACATAAAGACATATTCAGAGAATACTGTGTGTCATGGGACGTTAGAAAAGCCTGTTTAATGATGACACAAAACGTGTACCTGAGGTAGACTGAAGGCAATAGTTCCTGGCACCACGCTTGAGTGGGTTTTCACCGTGAACACAAACTTCTGAGTGGGTGTGGTTTTAATGCTCAATTGTCTATAAATAACAAAATAAAAAACAAGAAAGAAAAGAAAATGATTTGACATTTGCGTTCAGACAGTATGTTTAAATATAATAACATCTCTCGTTTCTGATTCAGTATACATCAAATACTCACTGCCCAGATTTAAAGTCCTTCTCACTTGCAACCACACAGTTTGTGAGAGACAGTTCATCTGTCGGGCATCTCGCTGCTTGCATCAGCTGTACAGGAAAGAAGAAAAAAGCAAGAAAAGCACAGAAGTGATACCAAAATCATAAACGCTGAAATTTTAGCCTGGATATACAATACTAGTCAAGAGCTCAAACACAATTAATCATTTTCAATTATTATTTTCCAGAAGCCACATTTGTCTAGATCAGGGGTCTTTAAAAAATTTTAGGCCAAGGACCCCCCTCTCCCTCTCTCTCTAAATATATATATATATATATATATATATATTGCATATTTGAACCCTTTCCAACAATGACTGTATGATTTTGAGATCCATATTTTCACACTGAGGACAACTGAGGGACTCATACACAACTATTACAAAAGGCGGAAACATTTACTGATGCTCCAGAAGGCAACACAATACATTAAGAGCCGGGGATGTAAACTTTTGAACAGGATGATGATGTGTACATTTTTCTTATGTTTAAAGATCATATTTTTTTCATTTGGTAATGCACTTAAGAAGCTACATAAATACTTACATTTTTCCCAGAAGTCAAAATAAGTACAATTTACCCTGATCATCCAATTCAAAAAGTTTACACCCCCCGGCTCTTAATGCATTGTGTGGCCTTCTTGAGCATCAGTACATGATTACAGCTTTTGTAATAGTTGTGTATGAGACCCTCAGTTGTCCTCAGTGTTAAAAGATGGATTTCAAATCATACAGTCAATGTTGGAAAGGGCTCAAATATGCAGAAGATGCTGGAAAACCAAAGAATGTGCAGGAGCTGGAGGATTTTTCTGAAGAACAGCAGGCAGTTGAACTGCTCAGGACCAACAAGGGACTCATGAACAACACAAAACAGAAAGACAGTCGTGGATTATCCAGAAAACTAATATATATATATATATACATATTAGTGCTGTCAGACGATTAATCACATCCAAAATAAAAGTTTTTGTTCACATAGTATGTGTGTACTGTGTATATTTATTATTATGTGTATATATAAATACACACACGTGCATCTATATATTTAAGAAAAATATGTTACATTTATAATATATATTAAATATATTAATATATAATATAAATTATATGAATATAAATATATACATGTAAATACATGTAAATATTTTCAATATATATACTGTATGTATGTGTGTGTATTTATATATACATAATAAATATACACAGCACACACAGATATATTATGTAAATAAAAACTTTTATTTTGGATGCTGTTAATCGCTTGACAGCACTAATATATATATATACACACACATACTAACACATATACCTTGGTGAGAAAGAGACATCTTTCAAAAAATATTTTTAAAATGTGCCATTTTTGTCTATAAAACTAATTTCAAGAATGTAAGCAGGATTTTAGACTAACAGAATGCAAAAATAATCCTCAACAAACTTCAGACATTCAAACTATATTCGTGCAGTCAATAAATTATTGTGTGACTAAAGTCTAATGCTAAATACTAGTATAAGTATCATTACTAGTAGTACTTTTATTAATACTGATCCAAAACAATTAGGGCAAAATGTAGATAATTTGATAACAGATAACCAAACATAACTGTTCGTAAACTGTGTTTCAAACTAGGGCTGCACGATAAATTGCATGCCATATATTAAATTGGTAACAAAAAACAGTGTCTATTATACTTTTCACTAAAAAAAAATAATAATCCAGCCTATGTCAACACTTACCAGCTGTCTGTTAAAGTCCTAATATTTATCATGACAAATACTCACTAAATAACGAGTCACTCCCCCATTACTTTTTCTGTAACCTGATATTCACCTGTTCAAACGCTTACAAATCTCCATGTTTAACCAGCTGATGCTCGCTCTGAAAAATACTGAGAACATACAGCAATGCTGTGTGATCTTACAGGATTACTGAAGGGCTTCATTAAACCCTGGTGTTGTATTAATGATAACATGAGAAGAATTCCAGACCTTCTGAATGTCACATAATCTCCTTAAATATACAGCCTGTAATCATAATGCTGGCTAATGCATATTGCAGTGTGACTGTGTATTTGGACCCACTTATCCTATTTCTCTGATACAACAGAAACGGACACCTGACACACAAGAAACACATACAGTGGGGTCCAAAGGTTTGAGACCACATTGACAAGCTGTTTTATCATCATCATCATAATTATTTAAACCAGTAAATTTTGTGGAAATCAAATCTAGGTTTGAGAACCTTTTAATTTGTACACAATTTTAAAATAATTTAAGTTTTGTTGTGTTCTTCATTTAATTAATTTTTCCGCATTATAGTAAAAATCAGGGAAAAAAAACTAATGTTATGTCAAAAAATTCTATTAATATCATTAATACTTATAGCAAATACTACATGTTGCATATAACAAACAAAAAGAAATGTATCTAATTGCTTTAAAATAATAAATAAAAACAAAATGTAACTATTTTCTTGTGATCTCAGAAGTCCCATTTTATTTTAGTATTATTTATATACTTTTAAAATATTTAATAATATGAATTTGAATTCGCTTTTATTATATTATATGTTCAGTTTTAGTAACTTTAGCACTTAAAATTACTTTATTTCACTTTGTCAAAGCAACATTTCCAATTGTAGTTTAGGTTTTTTTTAAGTTCAAGTTTTTCATCTAATATTTTTTCCAGCTTTATTTCAATGAATGAAAATGATTTATAAAAGGTAACAATAAAAACACTGCAGACCTCTGTATGTCCAAATCTTTATACATGACTGAAACACTACACAAACTAAACCCTTCTATTGTATATTTATTTTCATTTAGGTAGTTGAATAAATCAATAACCTTGCTGTCTGTCAAAAACAGCATTTATCTATTATAATATATTAACTCTCATTCACTCTTGATTCAATTATCTGTAATGAAAGCAGCTACAGTTATATTAACATGCATTTGCCAAAGTCACTCTTCAGACATTTGAAAATAGCTGTCGCTTCTACATTAAAAATTGTAAATATCCTCGTGACTTTTTGTATCCGCAACACTGCAAAGTAGTGTTTTCCTGAAAAGGCATAAGCTGTGATGTAGAACTTGTCTTCCGGTACTGCGTGAGTGTGAATAACGTGTGCAAACACAGCACGTACGAATGGAGCTGAGCCCTGTAAGTGCTGAATAGACTGTCGAAATTATGAGTTATTTCTGTGCGACACCAAAACAACTTTAATCAGAAAGAAATACTCACCCTGCCAGCCATTTCTGCGTTTATCAGGTGATCAAGATGACTTCCGCAAGGCAAGAGCAACACGACTATACGCTGCCCCTAGCGACCGTCTCAAACCCCTATCAAACCGGAAGCGAAAATCCACCAAAATAAAAGCACGAGCTTTTTGTTATTTTATAACGAACTTTAAAATTGTATCTAAAAACTTATATAAAACGTGTAATTAATTTAATGTTTATAATAATTTATGTATTGTGTGTATGTTTTACCTCATATGTATAAATTCCTGCCCTCTCATGTTTGCTCTGTCATAGGTCTTTGTCGCATCAAACTAATTAATGCACTCCAACTGCACATTGCCCATTAGATGGCGCCAGAGGCATATAGATTTTAACCATGAATTTCGAAAGCCCTTAAATTATCAACACTATCAAAATTGTTCTGAAAAACCTGTTGTACGTAATCTTCTACATGCCTTCTAATTGATGGCTCATATTGTTTTAGTAAGTAAAAGTAAGCAAAAGGGCTTTTAGTATAATTCTAACTAACAATTTCCAGCTTCAGAGGTTGTGGTACATGTGCTTTTGCTGTGAAATCTTTAATGATTTTACGTAAGAATAACTTTTATAATAATAGTAATGTGTCAAGATGAACATAGCTTGAAGCAACTTAAGTTTACTTGATTATCCATACATCTTTTTTTTTTATTAATATATAAGTATCATACTACAGGGCTGTCAAGGAATTAAAACTACAGATTTGATCATAAAGCTAAGCATTTAATATCATCTAAGACATATTATTGGGAGAAATATAGACAAACTAATACTAATACTTATATGTATTTTATGAAAGTAGTCTGTTATACTATACCGTTATAAAAATCTCACTGATGTACATTACAAGCTAGCCAAATATTATGTTTTGGCCATATAAATTCCACACAAGTTGTTTTCCTCTTTGGAGTGTGAGCGCCATATTCTCACTATATCATACGATATGGGCCATACAACCTTAATGTATCATACAAAACATTGTAAACTTTATTTTAGATACTCTTTTGTCCAAAGATTCAATAAACTAATCCATTTAAAAAAAAACTGTTCACAGGACATGTCCTAATTAAAAAGGGAATAAAATTACTCTCTATATCATATGTTTTTACATCAAAAATGCAGAGTTTAATGTATTTAATGTTTAATGTACACCAACTCCCATTCCCACACATCCAAACAGTCTCACAAAACAAGAGGTGTGGCTTTAATGGAGCATTCCACATTCAGAGAAAGTGTACACACTGGAATATGCCATTTCTGAGAAGTCAGCAAATTCTAAGCATGAAACACAAGTGTTTAATATCTGGAGCAGATCATGACACTCAAATGTGACACTGGGTTTTTAACTCAGAGATGAAAAACTAATTTACTTCCTTTCATGTCATTCTAAATAGAAAAGAGCAGTATAACCATTTTGCTTTTTTCTACAAAAGACAAAGTTATACAGGTTTAGAAGGACATGATGAGTAAATGATGATCGGTAGACTTTTTTTTCTGGCTAGGTTGGAAATATCAATTTATCAGTCCAACTGTATAAAAACATGTAATTTTAATGTACCAAAGCATAAAGCATTTTGTTAATAGTAAACACAAGCTGATTTGTACACATTCGGTGCTTCCATTAAAAACTGAAGACTAGTCATGCAGGTTTGTGGCACACATCTTGATCAGTGCATGTGATATTTTGTACCAACCTACCAATCAGTTCATGTGATATGTTATTATGTGACACATGACTGCACCATTTAACCCATCTGCTTTGCTCAACTGGAATTTCAGTAGCTTGAAGTTCTTGAAAGAAGTACTAAACATTACAAGCACGCACAGACTCACATATACCAGTATATACACACACACACACACACGTGTTTCTGAAACAATGTACATTCCATATTAGGATCCAAAACAACTGAACATTTGAATAAAACGGACATACTTAAATGAGATTTACTTAAACAAGCGCCAAAGCGGCTTTTGTGTTGTACAAAACCAAGCCATACAACACTGACTTTCCCATGTTCTTTATTTAAAATTCCAACAGAATTGTATTTCCGATCCTGAAAAGGATGACACATCAAAACACTTCCTGTCCATATTGAGTCTGTATCAAACATCTACAGTTTAAAAGCCTATTCCCATTTTAGGAATTCTCGAACTGCCAGGATGCAGTTTATTTAGTCTATGGTATACTTCGAGTCTTGGCGACAATGCCGGCAGCCTGGATAACACGGTATCGCTCTCGGAGGTTGCGTCGTCGGACGTGCTCGTTGGTGATCTCCAGTACGTTTGCTTCAGGAAACCAGCCTTTCTGTCCATCAGATAGACGGATTCCCTCATACCATCCTAAAAAAGGAAAGAAGCCGTCAGATTGATGAACAAAAACAATGTTAGATTACATTTCAACATGTCAGATGTGCTTCCAATAAATGGAAGGTATAGCATGACACACCTTCGTTAGATTTGCGCACGACATTGATGATCTCTGTGGGCTCCAGATTTAATTCATCTGTTTGGTTTGCCACATACTGCTCCACACACTGCACCTGAGGGCAATCTGTCACACAAAGACATACATGATTAGAAAGAAAGTTGTCTGTAGAGAAAGGTTAATGTGATCCAAATCAAAGGCAAGCACTAACATGTCACAAATGAGTCATAAACCTGAGCGGCTTGGAGAAACAAGCACCCACACTTACCCCAGTCTTCATATATGACTTCTTCGTGATCATTGTTGGAGTCATCTGGATTCGGGAACGCTGCCAACCACCTGTGCAGGTCAGATCTGATCGAGAGACAGAAGAAAAGTGACCTACACAGCCTTAAAAGCAGCATACATCCTTATAGTCAAACTGACTACATAATCCTGGAGATTTCATAGAGGAATTTTTCACTGTGGAAATGTATTATTTGTAAAAAAAAAAAAAAAAAAAAAAATATATTTGGGCGTTTTAATTATGGATTAAGAATAATGTGAATTATTTGTTAAAAAATGTTTTACTAAACCTTGAGGTTCTTTGGAGTTTTGGTTGAGGTAAAGTGTAATTACAAAGTGTAATGTGCTGAAAAAAAATAATGTTAATAATACAATGTTGACCTGTTTGTTTATCATGTGGTATATTTAATTTTAAAAGATGATTTTAAAAGGAATAAAAATAAAAATTACCTTTGAAAATATAACCCATTTATGAAATCAAATTAACCCATTATTTTTGTGTAGAAAAAACAACCCATTTGCTGGGTTAAAATTAATAACCCAGCTTCTTGGGTTAGTTTAACCCCATATGGGTTCTGTCCTATATTTACCCAGCAGTTGGGTTAAAAACAACCCAATTTGGAGTAAGAAATAAGTTGAAATAAATAGGTTGAACTGCTCGCCTAATAATTTATTAGGCATTTAAAGCTCTAGTGAGAAAAATAAAACATGGAAAGCTCAAAAAGCAAATGGCTTTCACAAGTAAAATTAATAAATTAATTTTGATGCAAGCAGAATCAAGAGGAAATCAAAATGGAAAACAACAAGTTGTTGTAAGGGAAACAGGTCAGTTTAGCTCAAAGGGAATTATTTATGATATTTATAGGGAATTTGGTCAGAATCACTGTTTTACGGTTGGCCAGCAATTCATTGAACGAGCCATATAACATCAATCCAACATATAGTAAAAACACTTTATTAGCATGGTAACTAGGGATGCATCGATCCGAT
>NW_015667271.1:404032-434755 GCF_001515625.1 Sinocyclocheilus rhinocerous
ATATATATATATATATATATAGAGAGAGAGAGAGAGAGAGAGAGAATAAAGATAAAAATAAATATTAATAAAACAGAATAAAAATTCCAATATTTTTTATCCAAATTGTGGATGCCTTCTGATACATTGTTGATATAGATATTTATTGATTAAATCATTTTTTGTGCATTTGTATTCCTTTTAATGCGATGATTATACATGCACTAAACGTTTGGGGTGCGTGAGATCTTTTTTTTTAACTTTTATTAAGCACGGATATATTAAATTGATCAAAAGTGACAGTAAAGACACTAATGTTACAAAAGATTTCTATTAAAAATACATGCTGTACTTAAAAAAAAAAATTATTCATCAAAGAATCCTGAAATAATTTATCATGGTTTTTTTGTATCTTTTTTTTTTTTTTTTTACATTGACAATAACAAATGTTTCTTGAGCGGCAAATGAGCATATCAGAATTATTTCTGAAGGATCATGTGACACTGAAGACTGGTGTAATGGCTGCTTTAGCTTTGCTTTCACAGGAATACATTTTAAAATACATTAAAATAGAAATTTAAGTTATTCCATTTTACTGTTCTCCAGTATTTTTGATTAAATAAATGTAGCCTTGGTAAAGATTTTCATAAATATTACAAAAATCTTACCAACCCCAAATGTTTAAACGGTAGTGTACATTAACAAGACTTATATATCTGAATTACTAACAGGAAAATAAAAATCAGAATATGAGCTCAAAACATAATGGAACAATGAACATGTATCATGGATGAATAAAATAAATAGTATGCCGTTTATTTATAACTCCACGCACTGTGTAGGAGCTTTGACAACTCTCTCCATCTGGCGTCCCTGGTGATTCTCCAGCAGAGTCAGAGAGAAGGAGTGCTCCAGGCTGGGGACAGATGTGACCTCCCCAAAAGGCTGCACCTGGACCAGGGAGCGATGGGCATGATCGAGGACTACATACCGCTCAGAACTGCAGCACAGGGAAACAAATGAGTGAAGTCTGATTCAGAAACAAGAGGATTAACTAAACAGCAAATGCAAACAGGGGTGTTACTTTTTATAAAAGATCATTAAAAAAAGTGAATGCATATAAATGGCATGTAAATATAATGCAGTGTTTTGTAACCCTCATAAAACAAAGTAAAGTCATAACACAAACAGGTTTTTCAGCTTTCTACCTTTTCTTGCTGGCAATAACAAGTAGGTCATTGAAGAGAAAGAGGTAGACGGGGCTGAATTTGGGGCGGAGGTTCAAGAATGTCCCTCCTCTGTTTACTTCCTGCAGTTCTCCTCGTTTCTCCAAATAACGTGTTTGAGAGATAATTGGCACCGCCTAAATAAATGATTCAATGATGAGACAACATTTAAACAAATAAATAGATCAATTTAAATAATGACTATAAAATATATAAAAATATATCGATTTTTTTTATATAAAAAAATATAATAGTAAATATTCCTTTTTTTTTTTTTCAATAAAGCATTTAAAAAAAAACATTTTGGTAGAATCAAAAAGAAGCTAGGGAGCTGATTGAGACGCACCCTAAGATTCTACACTATTTTTTGGTCGCTAATCAAAAGTAAACACATTTGTGCAAGTGATCATGTGACATTCACATTGTAATTATTTTGTTCATTATTTAAAAAAATAAATACAAAACAGAGGAATTTTCACTGGTGGCCTCAGAATTTTAAATCCCACTGTAACCATCTGTATAATAATTGCTTTACAAAGACAGGTTTAAGGAACAGAACTAAATAAACATTAATACAAAAGTCAACTTGCTTACCTTTAGTTTGTCGAACTCCAGCATACCATTAATCTGAATCAGTTCCTCCATCTGCTTCATTTTTCCAACCTGAGTATTACATTCTTCAATGATCTGTGAGGACATGCGTGACAAGTTATTTAAAGATCACATCAAAAACATTCTTTCCATACAGACAATTGAATCTGAATGCATGACAAACATATTAAACATGACCTATTTTGGTTCTTTCGTGAAAATAAAAAACAAATAAACTTCTTTTACTAGCCTAATGCTTTAAAACCTACTTTATCAAATATGGCATGCTTATAAAATGCATATTTCTAGTGACCCGACCTGCATTTAACCTTGTTTTCCACTCTCTCCCCGTTTCCCCTTATTCTTGCTCTCTTTTCCTTTTATCTTCCTCTCTAACAGGCTATTCTGGGAACAATGAGGTCTAGTTTGGAACTGTGGGTGAGGAGTGGCTTTATAATGAGAGGAAAAAACAGGGCGCATTTACTGTGACCTTGAGGTGTTTACCTTGGACACAGAGTCCAGAGCTTTAGATGCTGTCTGCTCCTTCTCTGTCCCAACAGCCGTTCTCTTTAGGATGTTCTGATGAAGAAAAAAATCAGATTTTTAAAAATCTGGATTATCTTCATATTACCTGGATCACCGGGGTCATATGATGCCCATTTTCCACAAGTTGATATGATTCTTTAGGGTCTTAATGAAAAGTCTGTAACATAGTTTGGTTAAAATTTCTCAATGGTAGTGTAAAAACACCTTTTTTTTTAACCTGTCAAAAACAGCTCTTTTCAGCTCAAGCCGTTTTTGTAGCATTTCCCTTTAAATGTTAATGAGCTCTACTGACCCCACCCCCTCTCTGCTGAGCTGCTCTCAGAGAGACTGTTTACTTTAGCTGTTATGTAGCACGACTGCTATGTTCATTATTACATCCAACAACAGAACACCTCAATCGCTTAGGGGTCATTCTTGCCTACATCTGCTCCGGTGGTGAAACAATGGTGGACTGATGACAGCTCACTCAGGGCGGGTCTAAGGTAAGACGCCAGTCCAGTCTGTGCTGAAACGCTACTATCAATCAAACTATCGTGGGAGGGGCCTGGGACTGTGTGATGTCACACAGACCGGCATCTGAGATCGGCTCGATTTGAGAAAGGGGAAAACATTTAACGAGATTAAAAAAAAAAACACCGGGGGAATTTTTATCATTATAGGGTGGTTGTGTACACACACTGCCAACACACATTTCAGTTCAAACAACTTATAAAAGTGCATGTAGCATCCTATGACCCCTTTAAGACAACTCTGCTTGATTATAATGTGATGCCTTGCGAACGAAGTATAATTGTGGAAACAAAAACAAAACTAAAAACTCCCAAAACCAACTGAAATTGGTTCCAACAAATACATATATACTACCTTTTACAATTTTGGGGTCATTAGGAAGTTTCTTATGCTCATCAAGGCTGCATTTATTTGATCAAACAGTAAAATTGTTAAATATTATTTATTTGTTCTATTTTAATATATTTTCAAATGTAATTTATTCCTGTGATGGCAAAGCTGATTTTTTAGCAGTCTTCAGACTCACAAGTTCCTTCAGAAATCCTTCTAATATGCTAATTTGGAGCTCAAGAAATGGTTGTGCAGCTTAGTATTTTTGTGACAAATTTTTTCAGGATGCTTACATGAATAGAAATTTCAAAAGAATGGTATTTATTAAAAATAGAAATCTTTTGTAACAAATGTCTTTAAAAAACAATTCTAAAGTGGATTATGTGAATGATTCACTCACCTCGATGAGCATTTTAATGCGTGTGATTCGCTGAAAGGGCAGCAACAGGAAGGACATAAAGGGCAGTCGCTGACAAATGGGCGACTCCTGGAGTCGGGTGATTACGGTCGCAAACTGAGTGTTAGATTGCCTGTGACAGATATAAGGCAAAAGAACAAGTGAGAAAATACAAAATAAATGGATGATAAGAATATTAGACAAAACAGTTTGAGTTCGTGCTTGTGTGTGTAGGTGTATGAGTTTCTCACATTAGATTACTATAGGTTTTTTCCTGATAAATCTGGTTTCGAACATAGTCGATATACGCAGGGAAATGATGTTGGGCATGATAGTGGATGATGTCACAGATGTCAGAAATGATAACGCTCTCCTCTAGACGCTCCTCCAGGTCCTTTAGAAACCTGTGAACATCAACAGTGGTATTTGTAAATGAATGTTTGTGACTGCTGTGACTTGTTTTACAGTCTACACTGCATCGTCGAATCATTAGACTATTAGTTGAAGATGATGTATTTGTCCTGAGATTTCATGTTTAATAGTTTTCTATTAATAAAACATCAAACGCGGCTGTCTCAGCAAATTCTGATGGGTTACACCTGGAAAATCATTTGTTGCTGTACAATAACAATGCCGCAAATGTAGTCTATGGGGTTCATGTATATAAAGAAAATTAATTTGTTTGGTTCAGGCAGTGCTGCTTCAGCAAATCTAAACTGTATATGTCTTCATTTCACACACACACAGGCACTCACCTCTCGCTGACCTCTTGGATGCGCAGAATGTTTGAGAAGAGGTTTTTTTTGTCCATGTTAATAAGTGTGTCATTCAAGTCACTTGACTCCATAAAATGCTCTGTTAGCACACGCAGAGAGCGCAGATACGACATTTCTGATGTAATCACCTCGAACATGCTCTGCACACAAAGAAAGGAAACACATAAATATATATATTATTTAATTTACGTCTGTTAGCTAAGACTAAACCACTTCTATCCAGTATTGTAATTCCCTTTATTATGGAGTTGTTGTTCGAGCACTTATAGAAAACTTACAGAAAATCCTAAACGCAGCAGCAAAAATGATCAAGTTGGCAAAGAAATATGAATCCGTGACTCCGTTATTAATTTCATTAAAGTGGTTGCCAGTACGAACTTAGAATTATTTATAAGATCCTCATACTTGTTTTTAAGGCCTTGCACAATCTAGCTCCTGTGTATTTGTCCAGTATGGTGGCAATCTACACCTCTAGATCCTTGAGATCAGAAAATCAACATCTGCTTTGCGCTACTAGGACAAAATATAAACAGAGGTGACAGAGCTTTTTCTTGAGCAGGCCCTAAACTGTGGAATGACCTCCCTCAATCTATTCGATCTGCCAAATCCTTACCCATGTTCAAAGCTATGTTAAAACAACATCTTTTAAATACAAATGTGACCCTGGACCACAACACCAGTCTTAAGTCGCTGGGGTATATTTGTAGCAATAGCCAAAGAAACATTGTATGGGTCAAAATTATTGATTTTTCTTTTATGCCAAAAATCATTAGGATATTAAGTAAAGATCATGTTCCATGAAGATGTTTTGTAAATTTCCTACCATAAATATATCAAAACCTAATTTTTGATTAGTAATATGCATTGCTAAGAACTTCATTTGAGCTTATTTATTCACCTTTCAGATGATGTATAAATCTCAATTTCGAGAACTTGACCCTTATGACTGGTTTTGTGGTCCAGGGTCACAAATGGGGAGTTTTTTTTTAATGGTTTAATGTTTATGTGATGTGGGTGTGTATATTTTTGCTATCTTCTTGTGATTCTTAGCTTGTGATTGTGAAGCACTTTGGGCAACGCGAGTTGTATTAAATTGTGCTATATTAAAAAAAAAACTGTGCTATATAAATATATAAATATTATTTAAATTCAATTTACTCTTCAATTTCTCAAAATGTAAAATCTTTATATTGGTAGTAACAGCTTAGTTTTTTTTTTCCCACATTCACTGTTATTATCTTCTGTAATTGTATTACGCTAATTTGTAATACTGCCACATTTCAGGTCACACTTAACCCCAAAATCAAAAGATTTTTTTTTTATTGCATAAAGAAAATAATACATGTTAGGACTTTTAAAATATAAATTTTTATAACTTTCTTTAAATTTTAAAACATTATTTAAAAAAATAATAATTTTTTAATTTTTATATAATAATTTTATAAAAATATTTTTTTTTAAATGAAAACAGTAAGAATGGGATTTTCTTGAATTATGGTTTAACTGTGAAGAAAACAATTTAATAAAAAAAAACTTAATATTCTTTATTCATGCCTTCATTTTCTATAAGTGCAAAAAATAAACTATTGTTCAAAAATGTGGGGTCAATATATTTTTTTTCAACGAATATGCATTCAATTGATCAAAAGTGACACTAAGATATCTATAATGCTCCAAAAATTCTACTTCAAAGAAATGCAGCACAGCTGTTTTCAATTACAATTCATTCTGTTTTCATTTCAACAACAAAAAGAAATGTTTCTTAAACTCCAATCAGCATAATAGAATAATTTTCAATGAATCAAACCGTAAAGGCGGTTGAAAATTCACTTTCGCATCACAGGAATAAATTATATTTTAGAATTTTATTTTTTAAATTGTAATAATTTTTCACAATATTACAGTTTTTACTATACTTTTGATAAAAACACTGCAGTCTCAGAGAGCATTAGACACTTATAATCTTATTGAGAACGGGTAGTATGTGATTGCATGACAATTAAGGGTCAAATTTTCGAAATTGAGATTTACACATCATCTGAAAGCTGAATAAATAAGCTTTCCATTGATGTATGGTTTGTTAGGACAATATTTGGCCGAGATACAACTATTTGAAAATCTGGAATCTGAGGGTGCAAAAAAATCAAAATATTGAGAAAATGGCCTTTAAAGTTGTCCAAATGAAGTCCTTAACAATGCATATAAATCAAGTTTTGATATATTTATGGTAGGAAATTTACAAAATATCTTCATGGAACATGATCTTTACTTAATATTCTAATGATTTTTGGCATAAAAGAAAAATCGATAATTTTGACCCATACAATGTATTGTTGGCTATTGCTACAAATATACCAGTGCTACTTATGACTGCTTTTGTGGTCCAGGGTCACATATTGGTGAGGCCAACACTCTTTGTACTTCCTTTCCCATCCACCCCTTTCCATCCTGTCTTTTCCTACAGATTTCCATCCTCTCTTTCTTTTCTCTTTTCCTCTCAAATGACTTTTATCCCCATATATCCCCAAACACAGAAAGCCTCAAATCTCAGCACTGGCTATGAAGTACATGCTCTCCTCTGCATTCTGTACCATGTTCAGTGAGGATCTCTGCTCACCTCTTGGTACTTGCACTCCTCTGGACTCAGGGTCTGCAGGACCCCACTGTCTCGTACTGCCGACTGGTCCCGCCATAAATTGCTCTGCTTGAGATTTGGAACACTACTGGATCTGGGACGTGTTTCTCCTTTCTCTGGGCTGGATGTAATGCGTGGGTCCATCTGGAAGTCCATGCTGGTTTTACTGATGTTGCGACATACTGTCCTCCTGATCTCCTTGTGTATATATGTTTCTGTGTAAAACTGATACAGCTCTGCAAGGGTCAGAAAATATGGCATTAAATTCAAACCCCCTCAAATCAATTTATTGAGAATTTTTACTAATGTACGAAAGATATCATTCACCACAATTTCTTTATAGTGTTTCTTTCTTAAATTTCATCATGTCTGTCTTATAATTTTCGATTTATAACCAGAAATGTATTCAATAAGAAAACAAATTATACCCTCAGGCACCCCAGCTCCCAAGTCAACAGTTTGTTGGCGACGTGGAATGGCTCGTGGAGGTCTAGAGCTGTGACAGAGATTGAGTTACACATAGTAAAGTCAAATGTGACAGCTGTGTGACTTACAATAAGCTTAAGAGAGCAGAAACTGTTTGAGAGATGAAAGAAATATAAAAAACAAAAACGTATATACTTCTCAGTGGATCCACATTTTTCCCCATCAGCCCCTGCACTGTCATTCTCATCTGCTGATGTCAAGAAAGGAGAAACCAACAATTAAGTACAATAAAACAAACACACAGAGATAATCAACAAATGTCTGACACTTAATTGAAAGAAATGCTGCAACCATACTTTACTTCTGTTATATAAAGCATTTCTGAGTGAAACAGTATACTCAAAAAATAAAAAAAGAAGTACGGTCAGGATTGACTGGATTGTGAAGTGTGCATTTCATAAAAGAATTTGTTCTGAAAAAGAAAGCAAGTCATTCATGTTTGGAACAGTGTTGCTATTGTTAACTAAAACTAAAATTGATAAGAGTTTACAATAAGGTTACATTTGTTAACATTATTTAACTACAGTAGTTAACATGAACTAGCAATGAAAAACACTTCTAACGCATTTATTAAGCTTTTGATTAATTTGATGTTAATTTATCATTTTAATAATACATTATTAAAATCAAAAGTTGTATCTGTTAATGTTATTTAATAGACCTGAGCCAACATGAACTAACAATGAATGTTAACAAAAATTTAAAATACTGTAAAAAACGTATTGCTCATTGTTAGTTACTCATAGTTAATGCATTAACAAAACCTTATTGTTTTACTTTAAAACTCATATAAAAAATAAAAAAGGTTATCTTGGCGATTAACTGAAATAAAAGTCCTTTAGTAAATAAAAGTACTGAAATGATTCAAACTAAACTGAATTAAAAAAAAGAGCTAAACAGAAATATTTAAATTAATAATAATAAAAATGACAAAATCAAATAACAAAATTGCTAAAAATTAAAAAAAAAACCCAGTTTGGAACATAATTCATCTTTTTAAGAACACGAATACAGTCCATTTTGATTTCACGTCGACTTAAAAAGCCTTTATGTAACGTTACCTATAGACTTGAGAGAATAATTGCTGAGGCGTCTTCCGTTCTCATAAGTCTTGGCTGGTGGAGGTGGTGCAGGTCTTTGCAGTCGGGGACTGGCAGGTGGGCTGCCTTTTTTAGGGGGAAGCAGAGGGGACGAAGGACGTGCCAGAGGCTGAGGCAGAATAATGCGAGGACCCCTGTTATCTAAAGGCATTCTGGGAGGAACGGCTGGAGGGGTGTCCTTGCTTACAGTGTCCGGCCCCTTTTGAGGTCTGGGTGGAGTGACCACCTCCAGGCTAACATCGTAGATGGACTCCTCTGGCTCCTCCAAAGGCTGGTCTTTGGGTACGTTTAGAGTAGTCTGGGGAAATGAGACAGCAGAGGCGATCAACGTTGGAGGTCCAGGGTCCGATTTCCTCCTCAGCTGCTGCTCTATTAGGTTACGAGTCTCCTGAAACTTGTCTTTTTTAATTTGCGGCTCCTCATTTTTGTTCTCATCTTCAGCTAATGACTCACTCAAAGACTCCGGCTCCTTATTTGACTTGTCTTCGTTCTCTCCCTCTCCTCTTTCGTTCTGGTCCTCCGTGTCACTGTACTCAATCTCATCCTCCTCACCCTCATCATCATCTTGCTCGCTTATTGGCACCCATACGAGCTTCATGCCAGGCCTCTGCAGGTGACATATACAGCCGCAGTTCTTCTCACACTGAGGCTCTGGAAGAGGGCTGGAATCCCTCTCTGCTCGCAGTTTGCAGCCTTCTTTTCCATCAGGAGCTAGAAGAGGACATGGATTATGGTCAGGGTTTAAGTAAGGGATAATGTACATCCAGCCGGTTGTTATCTCAGAATAAACCCCGACAGGGTGATGCGGAGGGGTCTTGTATCAGCCTGAAGGGGTTTATTCTGAGATAACAACCGGCTGGATGTACATTATCCCGCTTATTACACGGCTACTTGTATTGTGTAATTTTCTTCATTGGCCGCACCCAAGAAAATTCCACAACACTTGCCACATAAGTAAATAATTAGACGCGAAATATTGATTTGAGTTGAAATATTTGAACTTAAAGCCTCCGTGAAGACAGCAGTTGCGAACAAGCGGCAAATTCAAACTAGACGGGCATTTAAGGGAAACGGTGCAGTCAAACCACTTATTACACATTTCACCACAAAAATAATTAAGGCAATAAAAGAATTAAGACGAAAATGTTTTAAAACCTTACCAGTTTGTTAGTTCTCTTATAATCCATTACAGCGTACAAAACAATCGTAGCAAAATGGCAGCAGCTGCGTTTGTATGAAACGAGAGCGAGTCCGCGATACCAGGATGACATAATTAAATAATTGTACACCATTTTGAATCGAGTTTTAATATTTTATTAGCTAAACAAACACAAAGCTTCCACCAAGAAAAAAAAGTTCCTAGCAAGAGTAGGGCGCCGACTTCAGTTACCCGGATCAGCTTTTACCGGTTGTTAGGGATGGGCTATACCCCTTATTTTGTTTTCGATACGATACCGATATTTTTCAAGGCAGTATCGTCGATATCGATACTGATTCGATACTTCTGCACTAAACTTTTAAATTATGAAATTTATTAAATTATTAAATTACTAAGAGTAAAATGGGTAATGAAAACCACTTAACTTTATGTTTAAAACGCATTTTAACCCGTTTAATCCCAAATTTTTCCCAGACATGAAAACATCCAAATGATGTGTCATTAGTAACCCTTTGAAATAATCAATAATTTTTATTTTTTTGGAAAAGTGTGTGAAAAATTTTATTTTATGGTCAGTCACAATTGTAACCGGTGGGATAATGTGTATACTGAATTAACACATTTCTGCAGTCTTAAAAATTGTTATATATCTTAGCCCAGCTATTTTAAACTGTTTGATCACATTCTAGGGTTACTATTATGCAGAAAAAACCCTTATACAACATTGATAGGAATACTGAGATCAAATACAAAAAAATACAACCATCAACGTATTTCAAAATTGTTACTTTTTTGTAACATATATCATCACATTTTTATATTAGTGCTACCAGTATTACAACATTAATATTCTAACTTATTTGTAACATTTGAACTTTTGATTTAGTGCAATATTTTGTACTGCCATTAGGGACTGCCAGTGAATGGCTGTTGCATGCATAAAATGCAACCTTTTTATTCTGACAGTGTATGATTTCAATTAACAATACAGAATAGAACATAATCAATTTTATCTTTCAACGTTCAATTTAAATAATTGTAATTGCACAAACTATGTAGGCTACAATTTCAATTTGTTTATTGTGAAATAACTCAAACATTTATATATTTTTTCTGTCCTCTGATAAGCATTGTTCAGGGCTGCCATTCCCAAAAGCTTTAATGCTTTCTTATGATACTTTTGGGAAACGCAGCCCTGTTTGAATGCACTGTCAGCAGTGAGTGAATGCTCTCTGTGATTGATTGGTTCTGTCTTGCAACATTTGCGTGTGTTCAGATGAGCAAGAAAATAGTTCTATCATACACAATTATTCGCTAACAAAGGTTATTCGTCCAATTCAATGCATATTGTACGCATTATTATTAGTATTGTTGTTAAATAAACAAAACCACTGGTAAATAAAATGCACCTTAGTATCAATATTTTTGGTTTGAGTATCGATACTTCGGATCGATACGCCCATCCCTAGAGAGAACAGAGTGGATGCCGAGTTCCTGTTATCTTTGGTATCTGAGAACAGATTTATTCTCTACCTGGCAATAAAGCTCATTCTGATTCTGATTCTGATAATGTGATGCTATTTTATTTATTTATTTTCAAAAAATGCAATCCATACAATGACTTGAATGCACCTCTTCTACGAAGAGCATGTTTTTTGTACGAAAAATCATTCAGAAATAATCAAAAATGCCAGGATGATATGACTGTCCTGCTATCATAATAGAGAAAAAATGTAAATGAAAAAATGTTAGTTTGGGTTATAAAATGCTATGGAACTCTACAGGTCTTACATTAACTTATAAAGGTTTTTTCATGCACTAATCAATTTAGCAATTTTGGGATATTTTGCTTCCATAACATTTCTTCTTTCAGACTAGTTGAAAGAAAACATCCAAAATACTAATTTGTTTAATTCTATTAAACTTTATTTAGTTATGTCTGTAAACACCAATTACAATACCTATTTTAAAAGGTTTAAAGGTCTCAAAATGAGTTTTTTTTTCTTTCAGGTTTTTTCCCATAAATTGAAGGTTTTTACAGAGTGATTTGTTCGTGTAACATTCACCTGAATTATATAATATTTTATTCCTAAAAAAAATGTGAACAAAACCGTTTGGAAAAACATAATATACTGTGATTAATTAACTGGAAAGGATCTATTTCTGTCTATCTATACTTCAAACTACATTCACCTGTGGTGTCTTGTTTTAAAAATCCATGCTTTGGGGAAAAAAATCACATCTTGAAAAACACATTAAATTTTTTTTTCTTTTTTTTTTTAATAATTAAATTAAAACATGTTCATGATGTTAGGAAAAAAGATAACTTTTTACTTGATGCTTACACCACATGACATTTTCTGAATCATTTCCTTTAAACTTTTTGGAAAATAGCAGAAAAGTTTTCAAAACCATATGAAATGAATAGGAATACAAAGAGTACATTTCTTTGTACAAAATCTACTTGACAGTAGATTTTAAAAGTTTTTTTTTATGGACGCTCTTATACATCTTTGGACCTTACATAAACATGGTAAACAAGCTGCGGCAAAGACTGATCTACAACCCTTAGTAGTACCATGATTGAATGTCTTTGCAATACTCTAAACGTTATATTGCTCTCGAATGGCTTCATATCCTTTCTGATTTCCAGTGTATAAGATCTTGGATTACCATCTCTTCTCTGCTTCTGCTTTGACTGGTCCACCTCGCCCTTCGAGCCTGCCGTTATCAGTGCCGTCAACTTCTGCATGGAACCTTTGCGCTGTGTCGATCCCTCCTCCCCCTCCTTAACCCGCAGATCTTCAAACGTCTCAAATACATTTTGCTTGATCTTGCTAAATGCTCGTTTTAGCCCTTCTGCCATTTCACTACACCGGTGACTGACCTGCTCAAAACCCTCTCGGATTCTGGACTAGTTGAATGCAGGAACTTATGGGTGGGACACTGGTTTATTACCCCAATAATCACATAAATCACACAAAGGCCACTTGCATGCTACTTCCAAGCCTCCTAGACAGTCAAACTAGCTCAGTTCACATAATTGTCACTGTAAAAGAGTTTTATGAACAATATATTCTCAGATAATATCCAACAGGAATGTTAAGAAAAAAAACAAAAAGGTCAAGCTTTTTCCTGTTATGGCTCTTAAACTTTGGAACAGCCTTTATGGTAATGTTTATTGACACAATCTGGATAAAAGGCTCAAGTCTTTAGGCAGACATCTACAATTGAATTACTAACAAAATGTAATATTCCATATTCCAAGTATCAAGCATATTTTAGATTTATATTTAATAATGGCTTTTCTTCCCAGCTTTTTATTCATCAGTACTGTTTGTACTGTATTTTTGATCAAATAAGTGCAGTCTTGATGAGCATAAGACACTTTTCTTTTAAAAAAGCCCCCAAACTTTTGAACGGTACTGTAGTTTTAATATAATTAGTTCCAGGAGGGGTTATTTTATCCCCCCACACCCATCTGTCCATGTGTTCAGCAGACGACACAAACTGTATAATCCTACAGACTGACCAACAACTAAGGCTACGTCCACACGAAGCCAGAGCTTTCTACGGTGGCCGAGAAGTGCAAAGCAAATCACAATTCTGAAAACAAAATAACAAATTACAAACACAAATGCAAGTCTAAAAAACAAAATAACAATTCAGAAAGCACAACAACAATTCAGAAAACACAATGACAAATTTTAAAACAAAATAACAAGTCAGAAAACACAACGTGTTGGCTTTTTGACGCGATCGACCGGGGTTCGATCCTGTCTTTTGCCGAACTTTTTTTCCCTCCCTTTTCATATAATTCATACAATACATTTAAACTGAGCTACTTTAATACCATCTCCGAACTTTCTCACTAAAACATCCAAGTACAAGAAAGTTGATCAATTTAATTTAAAAATGAAAAAAATTAAACTGACATGAGTTTTAGGAACACAAACAGCTTGCATTCCGGAAGTGTGTCCCACACAGAGTTCACATTCAAAGTCACTTTCAAAATTATATTGTAAAAACCAAACTAGCAATTTACATACCATCTCTCCAAGATTACTAGCAACACTAACAGAGAGCAGCAGAGTTTACTCTCACAACACCCAATCAGATGAAGATCAGATTAAAGCTGATTAAAATATGAGTTTAGTAGCAGTGTCCCTAAATTTAATGCTGTAAATAGTACTTGTTCGTTATCTTTATCCTTGTCTTCATTTCTTTCTGTCTATCTACATTTTTACGTCTCAGAGTGCATTACTCAAAGCACAGAAACAGAAACACACAGAAGGTTACAATGACAACAGATGTAAACACTTTTAGGATGCTTGAATTTTGTGCTGCTTGTGCGTTTAAAGGAAAAGTTCATCCAAAAATGAAAACTCACTGGAGAACATGCAGCTTTTTGCTTCACATGACACAAATTGATGGACTGGACTATTGTGATAATAACTCTCATTCTGATGGCACCCATTAATTGCAGAGGATCCACTGGTAAGCTAGTGATGTAATGCTACATTTCTCCAAATCTCAAACTCATTTACATCTTGGATGGCCTAAAGGTGAGTACATTTCAGCTAATTTCATTTTTAGGTGAAGTATTCCTTTACATTTTACGGCTATCTAAAATTTGGTGACTGAATATTGTGGAGAAAAAAAAATCCTTTAAAAAAATCCAGGAGATTTTCCATGGAAGTAGGTCAAACAAATCCTGAAAAGAAAGTAAATACACCATACCTGATCGGCTTCCATCAACAGCACTCAAAGCTCCTTCTTGTCTCTCTTGGCAGTCCACCTCGTCTTTCTGTCCACTGTGATTTTGTCTGGTCTTTGGAGGCAGAGGAGGTGCCTTGCCATCACTGGTGGGGGAAGAACTTTTCGGTTTGCGTCTAGGCTTTATTGCAGGAGGTCTTTGTTGTCTACATTCTATGCTGGTGCTCTTTGCTATATCTCCACTTGGAATCTTAGCCTCTGGCTGGCTGAATTTGTTGACTATCTTTTTGACATTCCCAGAGTTCTGTGAGGCTGCACCTTCCACAGATGAGGTGTCTGAGGTATTATTGGACGGCTTGATGGGAACCGGGGGTCTTTGTTTAACCTCAGGTTTCTGAGGCAGATTCTGAGACTCTTGAGAAGACATCCTGATCTTGGTTTTGATGTTTTAACCAAAGCAACCTGGCCAATATGAGGCCAGGCAGCAGGGTCACCGAGGGCCTTCAATCTTCAACCTGCAGTAACAAATAGTAAGGACATTAAACATGACTGATGCACCCTTACAGACTCTTTCCATCACTTGATCAATCCCAGATCACCTGACATTGCAGTGTATTCATTAGATATATTTAAATTCTGGCTGATACAGCTAAATGGGCGATTTTAATGTCACAATGAAACAGAATTCCATGTTGTGACGAACATCAGAGTGTAACAAATTAATCAAAATTGTAGTCTGGTGACTTGGTTGTTGTATTTATTGTTGATAGATTTTTACATTTTTAGGCAATGCACTAAAAAGTGGAGGCACATGATTGTAAACTTGAAGGGACAGGGTTATATAGCAGATTCAATTAGTGGAGAATTCTTGCATTTTGATTAAACATTATGAAAACTGAAAAGATGAAACATATGCACAGATGAATTATTCAGGTCTAAAATATGCATTTATAAAATAGGGCGAATTTACATGTCATTTTTATTTATATTATTTTGTACAAATGAATTAAAACACTAAAACCAAAATAAGTCATTTTAAATGCTACAATTGAATTAATTTAGACATCACAAAAAGTAATATATACATTTTTAGATTTATTAAAGTTAGTAGATTTAACAGTGTATTAATTAATCTAAATCATGCACACTTAAATATCTAATATACTGACAGAGACAATATTTATAAAAAAAGAAAAAACTCCAATATCAGCCAATAACCGATATAGTACCAATACATTGTCCAGCCCTAGTTTCCATTCTTTCAGTTTCATATCCTTCATGAAGAGTACTGTAATTGAAACCTCAGTCATCTATAGGAGTCAAAGTCCTCAAAAGTACATAAATATTTGTCACGATGATTAGCATCTGGTAACTCATTAAATTAAATAAAAAGCAGTGATCCTTGTACTGGAGTTGCCTCACACCGTACAGGTTTAACTGCACAGGACTTTGCTCTTACAGGCAAAAGTCTATATAAAATATGATATAAATTATAATAAATGTATATAAAATATGAGCTGAACTTGCAATCAGACTGGTTAGTGAAACGGCATGCTGGAAACAGTATGAAACTTAGCTAGGAATGTGCTTGTATGTCATGTTTATAGTACATGCCAGGTACTTTGACCTTTCAGATTCCAAAAGCCTATGCATGATGAGATTAAAATAATATGATTAGTAGTACATATATACCATTTTATTGCTTATTGTTTCTCCTTATTTAAAAACAATACCAATGCCTTGAATGGAACTGGTTTGGAATCTTGGTTTGGAATAAACCCATTCTGCAAATATTGGAAGGGAACGGGTGTGTCAACACGACTTCCTGTGTCAACAATTCTATAGTCAGGTTGAACTTTGGCGTTACTGACTTCACTTGACTCGCACCCCTCTGACAGACTCAGCAGGTCTGTCAAGTTCTCCACTGCTGCTGTGCACTAATTTGATATCCTGAACATACAAAGCTCCAACATTAAACAAAGCCAGAAAGAAATGCTTTCCCTTGGGGTGAAACAGGATGGTTGAAAAGGTTATCATTTAAAAGGGCGATAATGTTTCGTCATTTTTACATCGTTCTGATATTTCAAACTTCAATAAGGTATAAACATCCCCTCAAGCAACAGGACATGCAAGTATCCCCTGCTGAGCAGTTTTTTTTCCAAAAATGTACAAGACACTTCCCCTCCAACCTATAAACATCTTGGAATCCTCCTTTCCTGTTGAGAACCTGGGCTTTGCTTAAATTCCTTAGAATCACTGGGATGTTGAGCTGTATATCAACAGTATAAATAAATATAAATAAGTAAATAAAAAGTATTTTTAATGTAAAATGCAGAAATTTTCTGTTAGGGTTAGGTTATAGTATTTATAACTACCTGTATATAAAACAATATAAGTCTATAGAGTGTCCCCTTTTAGATAGACAAATGTGTGTGTGTGTGTAATCCACTGGGTTACAAATTCCTTTGTATTGTCAGACCTGACACTTAATTTCTTTCATAATCATTCATGACAATGTTTGTGAAACAATGGGCCAATGAAAAATCAACATTAAATCTGAAAGTCAATATTTCTATGTTGTTCACATGACCAATAAGGATCTGCTGTGTGAACTGAATGGTGGTAATGTAACATGTCATTAATTTAGCATTAATTTATATATCTGACAGACATAGTAACAAATAAGTAAGATGCAGTACTACATTCACAGCTGAGGCTTCTAAAATTCATATCTGTAATACTACATCCGGCTTACTTACCAAATGTGTCTCACTCTCCTATATAATCCATAAAGAAAAGCGAGTTCCTGAAATGTGTCCAGAGCAAACTTCCTCATAAAAATAAAAACATTAGAGTGGCGTGGTGTAACTCTCACAGTGCACGTGAACAGATCAGTGTACGAGCAGTTATACAGACATCCATGTTAATACATTTCTTTAAAATGACAGCAACAGATCGCCACATCCCAGCGCGATCTTCATATCCGTACGGATCTGATCAGACGTTACTTTCGTCTTTCCTCTTTTGTTGTCCTCTCCAGTAAATCCACGCGCATCTCTGGCTCTTTGTTTTCCTTCCCGTGAGCGTGTGGGTAAGAACAGCCGGACAGGGACAGTGTGATTAGTGCACACACCCCTCCTCCCATTGCACCCTATCCCATTCTTGTCTGCACACCCTCCTTTGGCTGCCACCCAGCGCAGACTCTCAGTGTGAGTGTGTGTGTGTGTGTGTGTGTGTGGATCAGGTTTATGGGAATCAAGCACAGTAAAACCTGAAATCATCTATTACTTACGAAATGGCCGTTTATCTACTATGAGCAAAACGGTTTAATAAACATACAAAAATAAACAGGGAACATAGAATATACTAGCTATACTGTAAGGCTGAAAATATAGTTCATAAAGAGACAATGTCTTTAGTGCCTTAAAAAATTCATAAACTGTATTTTGTCTTTTTGATTAGTTTATTGCGTAAGTTTTAATAACGATGTTAAATGAGGTGTAGAAGACAAAACCGATCTTGAACAACCGACTTGTGACAGTCTTTTATTTTGAAAAGCAGGTGGAGAGTCTCAGAGGAGTACCACTGCAAACCCCCTTTTTTTTTTTTTTTTTTTTTTTACAGTCCCTGCAAATCCGAAATGATTTATGCACGTTTATATTGTTCTCTTCCACAAGCGAATCACAAATTTTGTTTATTTTTATTTTTTTTTCAATGGAGGAATGAGGGGATAAAAAGCCGATCTTTTACTAAGGATACAAGATTTACTTTTAGTCTTTCCAAATTATAATTTTTTTTTTTTTTACTCATTCCACTTGTGATAAACCAATAAAATTGCATAGCAAAAGCCACAAATGTAGTGATGGAAACTAAACTGAAATAATATTACTTGAAATGCACTTTAAAGGTAAAGGAAAGAGACAAATAAATCTAAAGTAAACTGTACAATATCCAATATAATCCAGTAGCATATTATTTGTACATCTACCAGTAT
Source organism: Sinocyclocheilus rhinocerous (assembly GCF_001515625.1). Classification (NCBI taxonomy): domain Eukaryota; kingdom Metazoa; phylum Chordata; class Actinopteri; order Cypriniformes; family Cyprinidae; genus Sinocyclocheilus; species Sinocyclocheilus rhinocerous. The sequence continues at coordinate 422,478 of NW_015667271.1, forward strand.
TTACAATTCAAGAATCGTTTTTTAATCAAATAATTATCTGTTTCCTTGAATTTAACATTGATTACTACATGAAAACATTAACAAATAAATAAACATACAAGAATGTGTCTGATTCATGAATACAATTTATGAATCAAAGATTCGATTCAGTTGGAGAGTCGATTCTCAGCAGCAGTGTTTACTGTCAGCAGACCAGCGACTAGGCTTTTCCGTCTGATAAGGTGATCAGTTGCTTTTGTTTCCGTAGACGTGCTAATTATCGCACTGTTTTGCTGACTGAATGAATATATCCGCGTTTTCTGCAATCAGATTACCGTATTTAAAGCAGAGATAGACACTAGCTCTGTAGCTAACGAGCTGTTACATGTAGCAGATTAGCTGGCCAGCTAAACTCAGATACCCTGAATATTCTGCAGGCTAGAATATATAATACTAAAACTATCACCACCATACAGAATGCATCTGTCCCTCACTTTGATATTCAAGGCTTTAACAGCTGTTTTAACTGGCAGTTGCGCTGTTATGTCTCATGCAGTGTTGTTAGCCTGCTTCAGTATTTGTTTACACAGATCTGCTGCTCTACACTGAGCTTGCAGATGATATGGATCCTGATAGTGTAAGATATATGAATTTTATATAGTATGAAAATAGACAGGAGAACGCGATAATTGCTTATATTGTTGTTTGTTTTGATATTGAACATGCAGGTTATGAAAAAATATATATTTGCAAGTGGCTTGCATAGGTCCCACAAATACCTAAAAGCTGTGTATATAAGTATAAGGCATTTTTTCCTGCACACACTTATCACCGCAAGAGCAGACAAAGTGCCACTCGGCAATTAGATCCTCATAATATTAGAAAATAATGACAAGCCTATTAGCCCAAAATTTGTTATATTACATGTATTATTCTACTACATGGGTAATTTACTCTCTCAATGAGTGTTAGATGAATATGTGTAAAATGTGTCAATCCCATGTGTAAATACAATGTGTGTGTGTGTGTGTGTATTTTTGCCATCACTACAGTAAGCACAAACACCCACATGCCAATTAGATACCTAGTCACCTGAGAGTGAAGTGGAGGCTATCCTTAGCACCATATCTAGCTATTGCCTCCCACAGGACAGACCACTGTGACTCGCCCCCCCTCCTCGGCCAACCTCAGAGGGCCTTGCCACGAGATGCTGTTTTTTTTATGCTGTATATGTAATCACAAGGCTGGTTACAATCTCTCTTTGTTAACCTCACCCACACAGGGCTGAACAAACAGACTGACACTGAAGATCTCTCAGTAGCATCCACCTGGACGGACTTTCTGGTTTTCGACCCATTGCAGGTGGGTAAAAATGTGTGGCTTTGGCATGATTGTGATGAGAATGTTGAAATGCACTTACAGAATTTAATATAACTTGTCTTTAATGCACGTGTGCAGTGTATAAGCTGCAGTGAAGTCTTCTGAAAACTGTTTAGAGAAAATGTAACTTTCAGTGAAAAAAAAAATATATATATATATAATTTTCAATGAACAATACCACTTGATTAGACCAGATGTTTTTAATGTAGGGTTCGGGGACCCCCAGGGGGCTCCAAAGGAGCGCTAGGGGGTCCATGGAAAAGTTTAGAGAAAAATAATGTCAAAAATATAAAAATAGTTTGTGAAAATAAGATTAAAATTAAAACTTTGTTTTAAATAAATAAAAATTGATTAAATTAGTAAAAATGAAGTGATTAAATGAATGCATAAAAAAACATTCAATTAAAATAAATATATATTACATCTAACAGTAGAGTACTATAAGAAGTTAAAAATGTGTAATAATTGTTTTTTAAACAATATTTTAGACATATTTATCAAATTAATTTTTCACCGTATAAATTGGGTCTTTATACAAGAATGCCTTTAAAATTTTAGGAGAGGGTCCCTCAGACAAGTACGATCATATTTTGGGGTCCGTGGCATCTCAAAGATTGAAAACTCCATTTTAAACAGTTATCGTTTTAAACAACGATCAATAATTGTTACATTAGTCGAGCTCACACAAGGCTTTTCGTCAGATTTCACAGCTGCAGTGTCTTTAATTGGAGAGCTCAGGTGGAGAAAGATGCTGTTGGGCTCAGGGAGATGCCAGTGTGTGCCGGGGCCCTGCTGGGCTGCTGAAACCACTGAGAATAGAGCTCAGCATGCACTTTATCACTCAAATGAAAGTAGTCCCTTACTGCTATGCTCTTTTAGTTCGTTTTATTGATGGCTGTGTGTTTGGACTATATTCTATACTATTATATTGTTGTTTTTTTTGCTATTTTCTCTCCACATGTCCCTCCTCTTCCTCCTGGTCTCTGCAGGATAGCGGATCAGGACTTGAAACATGAGCTCTGTGGCAGTGTTGACTCAGGAGAGTTTTGCGGAGCACCGCAGTGGCTTGAAGGACGTTGAGATCACGGGTATGACGACTGTGGCAAAATTAGGGGTGAAACTATTCTTCTACATGATTCCGACGTTTAGTAATTTTTTTGTACCACAGTTCATCGCATGTCTAACGGCAGGAATCGATAACGGATGTAACAGTGAATTAAAAGATGCACATGCAAATACATTAGTATATTTCATAAGTAGCGGCAAAGATCATGTATACTAATGATTTGTTACTGGAACAGTTTTACAGCTAGTATTAAGGCCCGTTCACACTAAGAACGATAACTATATTAGCATCCACACCAGCAGTCGATATTGTCTGTTTATTCTAAGTGAATGCTTGTCTGCCGCTTTAAATTCTCAAGCTCATTATGGCAGGATTGATTCTGATTGGGTGTCAATGTTTTTATCGTTCATCAGCTGGAAAAAAATCGGTCTGAAAGTGATTCCAAAGATATCGTTTCTCTGTGCCTTTATCGTTATAGCTGTGGTATGGACTCTGCTATTCTTTAATATTGAGAAGGATTTTTATCGTTATTTTATCGTTATCTTTATAGTTATCGTCCTTGGTGTGAACAGGCCTGCAAAGTTTAGAATAATGATCTTTAAAATAGCATCATATGACCCCTTATATCTTTATAAGTCTTTATATTATGATTCTTGGTGTCAACAGGCCTTTAGACACATCTCTTTGTTTTTGAACACTGATGCTGAAAACTTGTGCTGTTGTATAATATAATATAATATAATATAATAATTATTTCCATTCATAATTATCAATCTTAAATATATATAATTGATGTATCCCTGTTGGTGAAGTAAACTGAACAACTAAGATGTACAAAAAAGAAAAAAATGTTAGTATTTTCAATAATTGTTTATGCAGTTGGTATTTCTTTGTTCTAGATGACACTGGTTGATTGTCTTCATAAAGCATCATACTGTTATTATCAAAATAATGCAAAGAGAAGTGGTTGTGTGCATTTTACAATTCCTTTTTTTATTGTCTGTGATTAGGTAGTGTGCCAGAAGATGAAGCATATATACCCACCTATCTGGAGGCCTTTCCACCTTTACCGGACAAGGGCACTCCAGGTGAGAAGACAGGTGAGCCGGCAGGTGCCTGGAGCAAAATCCGACCCATCAAAGCCTCTGTCATCACTCAGGTAACATATATAATCATCCACAGAAGGTTTATACAGTCTGAGTAAGCTGCACTGTATCTTTTCCGTGTTATTGAGGGCCTGCCACACTTTTTCTACTTCTCTTTGCACCTTCAGGTGTTCCATGTTCCTTTGGAGGAGCGGCGGTATAAAGACAACAGTCAGTTTGGTGAGGGTGAGGAGGCGAAAGTATGTCTGGATATCATGCAGAAGACCGGGGCACATATCGAACTCTCTCTTGCCAAGGACCAAGGCCTCTCCATCATGGTGACTGGAAAACTGGATTCGGTTATGAAAGCGAGGAAGGAGATTGTGGCCCGACTGCAGACTCAGGTGCTTGTTTGAGTCTTGCATTTCTTATTCGATTAATTTACTGTATGTTAAAAGTTATATATTTGAATGCTTAACTTCTTAGGCGTCAGCGATTGTGCTTATTCCGAAAGAACATCATCGATTTGTGATCGGAAAGAATGGGGAAAAGTTACAGGAGCTGGAGCTGAAAACAGCCACCAAGATCGCCATCCCCCGCTCTGACGATCCCAACGCCAACATCCGCATCACCGGCACCAAGGAAGGCATTGAGAAAGCTCGCCATGAAATCCAGCTCATCTCTGCTGAGCAGGTAAACATCGAAGATAGATGAGATGAAGTTTTGCGTTTCATTTGTAATTCAGTCTTATTATGACCTCACTGTTTGCTTTAGGATAAGCGTGCAGTGGAACGTCTGTCTTTTGAGAAGGCTTTTCATCCATTCATCGCTGGTGCATATAATCGACTCGTTCAAGAGCTTAGTCAAGAGACCGGCGCTCGTATTAGCATCCCGCCACCCAGCATACCCAAAGATGAGATTGTCATTACCGGTGAGAAAGAGGCAGTTGCCATGGCGATTGCCTGCATCCGGGCCATCTATGAAGAGAAGGTGATTCACAATTACACTGTCATTCATAATTTTGGGTCTTTTTTTTTAAATCAATACATTTATTCACCAAGGGTGCATTAAATTGATCAGAAGTGACAATAAAAATATTTATAATGTAAAAAAAAAAATCTGTTTTAAATAATAAATAAAAAATAATAAAGGAGACCTATTATGCCCCTTTTTACAAGATGTAATATAAGTCTCAGGTGTCCCCAGAATGTGTCTGTGAAATATCTCCTCAAAATACCCCACAGATCATTTATTACGTCATTTTGAAAACGCCTGTTTTGGGTACAAGCAGAAACACTGTTTTTGTGCATGTCTCTTTAAATGCAAATGAGCTGCTGCTCCCCGCCCCCTTTTCCAGAATAGGGCTGTGCCTTACAGTTCATACTTCAGATACTCCGCTAAATAACATATGTTTGGTTTTGATTATCATGTCTATCACGCTGAAATCATGCGTTCTAAACCATATTAGTTTAAACTTTGGTTTTCTGAGCGCATACATCCGAAGCACGCGCACAGAAAGTGGCTGTCACACATCATGTGAGTACTAAACTAAGTTCTCTTTCATGTCTTATTGTGATTAAACTGTCAAATACACGCAATTTTATGTTAAAAACATACAAAAGTTACAAAAACACAGTCAGTTATGTCTGTGAAGGTAAACAGCTGGGAAAGAAATCGCATGTTTATATTAGATCTGTGTGGCAGCAGCGTAATATACAGTAAATAAATCAATAAATCCACTGCTCTCTTGTCTCCTCTGAGGCTGGGACTCTAAATAGTGTTCTGTGCTCGTCAATGTAACCAAAGACAGAACAGTTAGCATGCTTTCGCTTGCGAAAACACAATGGCGCCGCCGTGGGTGGAAACTTCCAGATTAAGGGGCGGTAATATTATAATAAGATACATCACAAAATCTGAGCAGCTCGTTTTTTCACAAGATTGCAGAGAAAGGCTTACCAAAAAAAATTTACTGGGTTGATCTTTTTCATGTTTTCTGGGTTGGTAGATGCACTGGGGACCCGATTATAGCACTGAATAAGTCAGATTTTCATATGTCACCTTTAAGCAGCACAACTTTTTAACATTTATAAAAATGAGAATATTTTTTGAGTACCAATCAGAAAATTGAAGAACAATGATTTCTGAAGGATCATTTGAGATTAAAGACTGGAGTAATGGCTGCTGAAAATTCAGCTTTGCCGTCACACATTTCAAAATATATGCAAAAAGGTAGTTATTTAAAATTATAATAATATTTCACATTATTACTGTTTTTTGATCAAATAAATGCAGCCTTAGTGACTATAAGAAAATTTGTGTACACACACAAAAATGAAAAAAAATAAAAATTAATTTCACATTTAAAGCCTGGTGAAATTTCCTGACCTACTTCTTAATATTCACAAGCAGAAACGAAAAACGACCACAATTTCAGTGGAGGTGAAAAAGTCACAACATAAGTACATAGTAGGCCCCAAGGGCAACACCCTGCAGGAGATCCTGGAGAACACAGGGGTGTCTGTGGAGATGCCCCCTCTGGACTCTGCATCCGAGACCATCATCCTCAGAGGAGAACCAGATAAGCTGGGTCCGGCTCTTACGCAGGTGTACGCCAAGGTCAGTTGTTTTGGCATTTTATGGCCTTATTTTCAACAGAATGCATGCAAAAGGCAGCTTTTCACATGCCACTTGTGTGTTTTGCAGGCTAAAAGTGTGATAGTGGTGGAGGTGATTGCTCCGGCTTGGCTCCATCGTTTCATCATTGGCAAAAAAGGACAAAACATCAGTCGCATCACTCAGCAGCTGCCTAAGGTATAGAACATTTAAATGAGAAGTCACCCTCACGTCGTTCCAAACCTGTAAGACCTTCGCTCATCTTCGGAACTCAAATTAAGATATTTTTATATCTGACCCTCCATAGACAGCAAGGGTCCTACCACGTTCAAGGCCCAGAAAGGTGACCCATAAAAGAAGAAATCGTTGAATAAAGTCATTATTTTTGTTTTCTTTGAGCACAAAACGTATTCTTGTAGCTTCATAAAATTAAGGTTGAACCACTGATGTCACATGGACTATTTTATCGACGTCCATACTACCTTTCTGGGCCTTGAACGTGGTAGTTACGTTACGGTCTATGCGGGGTCAGAAAGCTCTTGGATTTCCTTAAAAAATATCTTCATTTGTGTTCTGAAGATGAACAAAGGTCTTGCGGGTTTGGAACGACATGTGGGTGAATAATTGATGACAGAACTTTCTTCTTTTATTTTTTTTATTTTCATTTTCACTATCCCTTTAAAGCCTAAATACAATCACCAGAAGTATAAAGCTAATGTACAGGCTATAAACGTCATCACCACCAAGCTTCTGTGAACCCTTTCAAACTTTATTTAAAATCTTAGAGTTAGAATAGTTTTCAAGAGTGCAAGTATAAACACAGCGAGACTGTAAAAGCAGACTAGTGAGTAGATTCAATTCAAGTTTATTTGTACAGCGCTTTTCACGATACAAATCATTGCAAAGCAACTTTACAGCAAATTAAGTTTCTACAATATTTAGTGGTAGCTCATCAGTGGTGACTGTCAGTCAGTGTACATATGGCAGAAATGTACGGAAAAATCAATTAAATATCATCGGCATAACAGTGGAAACTAATCCCGTATTTTCTGATAATATTACCAAGGGGCAACATGTATATCGAAAATAGCAGAGGACCTAGGACAGATCCTTGTGGCACTCCATATTTTACTGGTGATAATTGAGATGACTCCCCATTTAAATGAACAAGGTGGTAGCGATCGGACAGGTAGGATCTAAACCATTTTAAAGCCTGCCCTTGAATACCTGTGTAGTTTTGTAATCGATCTATGAGTATTTCATGATCTATAGTGTCGAACGATGCACTAAGATCAAGTAAAACTAGCAATGAGATACAGCCTGGGTCTGACGCAAGAAGCAAGTCATTTGTAATTTTAACAAGTGCAGTTTCTGTGCTATGGTGGGGCCTGAAACCTGACTGAAATTCTTCATAGAGATAATTTTTTGCAGGAAGGAGCACAGTTGAGCAGACACAACTTTTTCAAAAATTTTAGATGAATTTACCTGTGTAGTGTGATGTTTTTTGATGTCCCAGTCAACCTCTATAGTCCTATTAAGCCACTTGTTGGCAATCACCTTTTTCAAGATACATAAAAGCTTAAAAAATCATGAGTGGGGTAATATTGTTATGTTTTATTTCATAGAATAAAATGTGAAAATAACTTGTGTTAACAAGTTAACACATTTCAGGCATTTAACCAGCTGTTTGTCGTCATCAGGTGCATATAGAGTTTACTGATGGAGAGGAACGTATCAGTCTGGAGGGGCCAACGGAGGAAGTAGAACAAGCTCAGGCTCAGATACAGGAGATCATCAAAGACCTGGTAAGAGAACCCTCAAATCTCTTTTTAGCAGTTTTTTTTTGTTGTTGTTGCTGTTGTTGTTAAAATGAAGATAGAATGGAATAAAAAATGGGAAATTTGGTTGCTAAAAAAGGTTGCTTCATATCTTATAACTGTAAGATTTCAGTTATGGTTTGTTCTTAAAGGGGTCCTATTATGCTCTTTTACAAAGTCTTGATTTTGTTTTGGGGGTGTACTAGAACAGGTTCTCATACTAGGTTGTTCGAAAAACAATATTTTTCACATATTTTACATTATTACAACACCTCTCTCCCCAGTCTGGCATGAACGGCTCGAATAGTTCCTGTATCAAATGAAAGCCCGCCTTCTGAAATACGAAATGTGCTGTGATTGGTTAGCAAGGCCAGTGTGTGTTGTGATTGGCACCACTCGGCGCCTGGTCGGGAAATGTCATGCCCCTTACCATAGAGCTTCAGTGTAAATATTCAGTGTAAGCTTCAGTGTAAATATTGCGTCAAAATCAAATCAATTGAGCGCGATTTAAACCCGGATGATCGTAACCACTCTAAGTTCGTCTGCCTTGGGAAAGCTTGTGATTTCTGTTAAATAAAATATCTCCTTTTGAAGTGGACTTTGAGCTTTGTAACTTTGCAGATCTTTTTTATGCTCAAACAGCAACATTACAGACTAACTAAAGTTGAAAAAGTGAAAAAGCATAATAGGACCCCTTTAAGGTTTCAGCCTTTGTGGAATATAAACAGTTTACGTATAGTCCAAGTATTTTATTTTCCTCTCTCCAGATGGCAAGAATGGACTATGCAGAGATTAACGTTGACCAGCGTTTCCACAGACATCTCATTGGCAAAAACGGGGCCAACAGTAGGTTAAAATCTGAAACTTTAGTCGTGTTTGGGATGCCTGGATAGAAAAAGAGCTCATAGCACAGATAGAAATTGATGTTTGAATAGTCAAATAATTGTGGTTTTACACATTATTTGATTACAAGCAGTGCACAATGACAATATGCAACAGTTGCAAATGTATATCTCCCTCTCTATTTAAATATAATATTTAATGTGTTGTTGCCATTACAACAGAACCTGAGAAAAATGAATAACTGCGTTGCACACTGAATCTGATTCAGTGACTCTTTGAGTTATCCCTAATATATCTGTTACAGTAAAGTTGATTTGATCAATGAACAGTGCAGATGAATGAATTATCGGTGCTTTTCCCAGTAAATCGGATAAAGGAGCAGTATAAGGTATCAGTGAGGATTCCTCAGGACTCGGAGCGCTGTGGGCTGGTTCGTATCGAGGGCGATCCTCAGGGAGTACAGCTCGCTCGCAAGGAACTGATGGACATGGCCCAGCGCATGGTGAGACGTTCTATATGGAAATCACAAGAGCTCTCTGCATATGAGATTATGAACCTATCTGGCACATTTGCCTACATGGTTTAAGCTTTGTTGTTTTCTGGCATCTTTAGGAAAATGAACGCACGAAAGACCTGATAATAGAGCAGAGGTTTCACCGCACTATCATTGGGCAGAAAGGAGAGAAGATCAAAGAAGTACGGGACAAGTTCCCCGAGGTGCTCACAGCTTCATTTTGTAAAATACAGCAACATCTATTTTCTGCTGCACATTTTTTATAGTATTACATGAGAGATGATTTCATACAGATGGTTTCATTTTCGCAGGTCATTATCATCTTTCCAGACCAGCAACAGAAAAGTGACATAGTACAGCTCAGAGGGCCTAAAAACGAAGTGGAGAAATGTGCAAAGTTTCTGCAGAAACTCATCGCTGAGCTGGTACAAGAGTAATTTCCTCTAGCTTCCTTCCTGCTCTCAAATAACATTTGCTTTGTGACTAATACAAGGTCAAAGAAAGAGCAGCTATTATGTGCTCAGACAGCTATGAAATGATCATACTCAGCCTACAGATGACAATCTCTTGCAATGCTATTATAGTTAAGGCACTTTTTTCGGTTTTAAAGTAAAAGAGCTGAGAAGTAGTTAACTCTTTGAATTACATTGAGGTTTAGTGTTTTTTTTTGTATTATATTATTTTTGTAATTATATGTTCATGTTATTAGGTTGAGAGCAGCTTCTCAATTTCTGTACCCATCCACAAGCAGTTCCACAAAAACATCATTGGTAAAGGAGGTGCCAACATCAAAAAGGTGAGGACACAAAGTCTGCCATTTTATTTAGATTTGTAAAAATTACTTGTTTTTAATACTGCAACAAAAATGTTTGGTTCCCAAAATCAGTACAGTATGTCTCTTTTCTTGCTTTGCTCCTTTATATAGTTTATCTTTATTTCAAATACCGAAAATGTTGGTTTTACTTAACAATAACAGCACTGGTTCATAGTGAGAAAAATAACACACACAAAAAAAGGACCATAAAAACACTGAGAGCATTAGTGGCAGAGTATTATAGCATGGCCACAGAATGTTTAAAAATAACATTCAGCATTTGAATAAATAATTACAATTTCCATTTTTGGGGGATTAACTGCTATTTAAATGTTGTGTTAATGTTACTGTTTTTTTTATGAGAGAAATCGTTGCTGTGTAAATCTATATAGATACGTGAGGAGACCAACACCAAGATTGATCTCCCAACGGAAAACAGCAACTCTGAGATGATTGTAATAACTGGCAAGAAGAGCAGCTGTGAAGCCGCACGAGATCGGATTCTCGCCATTCAGAAAGAGCTGGTGAGAGAAACAGGAAGCTAGAAAATGTATTATAGGTGTAATTCCCAGTGCTCTTAGTTTTTCTTCTCTCACACATTCTCGCTTGATCTTTCAATTCTCCCAGGCCAACCTGAAGGAGGCTGAGGTTTCCATCCCAGCCAAACTGCACAACTCTCTGATTGGATCCAAGGGCAGTCTGGTGCGCTCTGTGATGGAAGAGTGTGGGGGTGTTCACATCCACTTCCCTGCGGAGGGCTCAGGGTTGGACAAGGTCACTATCCGAGGTCCTGCAGAGGAGGTGGAGAGAGCCAGGAGACAACTGCTGCAGTTGGCGGAGGAGAAGGTGAGTAATTAGATGAAGATTTCAAGCAGAAAAGCAAGAAAGACAGCAGTGCAAAAAACACTGCTAGAATTTTCATAATCACATGACCAAGTCATTTTTGAATCATTTGTTTTTTGTCCCACCAGCAAGTCAACAACTTCTCAGTGGAGCTTCAAGCCAAGCCAGAGTACCACAAGTTCCTGATAGGCAAAGGAGGAGCTAATATCCGACGGGTACGGGACCGAACCGGAGCACGGATCATCTTCCCATCACCAGATGAACCAGAACAGGAGCACATTACCATCATGGGTAAAGAGGAGGCTGTATGGCTTGCCCAGAAAGAGCTGGAGACCCTCATTAAAAATCTGGTATGCCAGAAGAGAAAGCAAAACATTTGAGTTTGTGTTTCTTTGAATGCACTTCCTGCAGTTCATCTGTCCTTTCTTTTCAGGATGACGTGATAGAGGACAGTATGGTCGTGGACCCCCGGCATCACCGTCACTTCGTCTGTCGGAGAGGGCAGGTGTTGAGAGAGTTGGCGGAGGAATATGGCGGTGTAGCTGTTAGCTTCCCTCGCACGGGCACACACAGTGACAATATCACTCTCAAAGGACCCAGAGACTGTGTTGACGCTGCTAAGAAACGCATTCAGGAGATCATTCGAGATCTTGTGAGATTCATATTCAATCCATGTGTACATATTGCATGTAAATGCAGTGACTTTTCGACCAAGAACAGTATATACACTGCTGTTCAACATTTTTTGAAAGAATTGATAAAAAAATATATTTAAAAAAAACTTAAACTGAAAAGAAACTGAAAGAAAAAAACACAAAATATTAGAAAACATATTAGAATGATTTCTAAAGGATCATGTGACACTTGAAGACTGGAGTAATGGCTACTGAAAATTCAGCTTTACCATCACAGGAATATATAAAATTTGTAAATATATTAAAGGTGACATGTCATGAAAATCTGACTTTTCCAGGTTTTAAGTGCTATAATCAGGTCCCTGGTGCATCTACCAACCAAGGAAACGTGAAAAGATTAACCCAGTAAACTTTGTTTTGGTAAGCCTTTTTCTGCAAGCGTCTGAGAAAACGAGCGCGTCTGATTTCGCTCCCTTGGTGACTGGCAAAGTGATCTCATTATAATATTACCGCCCCTTAATCTGTGAGTTTCCACCCACGGCGGAATTGTGTTTTCGCAAGCGACAACGGTGTAGCAGTTCTAATGCCATGGCGAAAGTTTGAGCAAAGCATGCTAACTGTTCTGTCTTTGGCTGCACAGACGAGCACAAAACACTATTTAGAGTCCCAGCCTCAGAGGAGACAAGAGA
>NW_015667271.1:434952-436132 GCF_001515625.1 Sinocyclocheilus rhinocerous
ATATATATATATTGATTGTATATTGATTGATTGATTGATTGATTATATTTATCTGCTAATGTGTCATCAGGAGTCACAGGTGAATGTGGAGGTGTTGATTCCTCAGCGGTACCACAGAGCCATCATGGGACCTAAAGGCTGCAAAATACAACAAATTACACGGGAACATGAAGTTCAGATCAAATTTCCAGACAGAGATGAGTCTGCAGGTCTCTTCCTTAGTTGAGACTTTTCTTCATTCTGTTAAATGATGACTAGAATATTTATGAGCTGTATTATTTCTTGTTTTTGTGGCTGGCAGCTCAGGAAGCGGCATCTCAAGAGAACGGGGATACGGACCTCATCCCTCGGAAGTGCGATATCATCACTGTGACGGGACGAGCTGAAAAGTGTGAGCTGGCTCGTGCAGCTTTACTTGTAAGGAATTCTGGAAATTCTAGCTGTCTCTTTTGTCCTGTGGTGGATCATTCTCTTTATCCCATTTTTCCTTCCTTTTTGCATTCTAGGCCTTAGTTCCTGTGACGATTGATGTTGAGGTTTCCTATGACCTTCATCGTTACATCATAGGACAGAAAGGAGCTGGAATAAGGAAAATGATGGAGGACTATGAGGTAGAGACATATTGAATTGTACTTTGTACTACCGTTCAAAAGTTTGGGGTTAATAAGATTGTGTTTTTGAAAGAACTGCTCACGAAGGCTGCATTTATTTGATCAAAAATACAGTAAAGACAGTAATGTTATCAGATACTATTACAACTGTTTTCTATTCTACTTCAGTCTTCAGTGTCACAAGATCCATAAGAAATCATTCTAATATGCTGATCGGTGCTCAAGAAACATTTCATATTATTATCAAAGTTGAAAACAGTTGTGCTGCTTAATATTCTTGTGTAAATCATGATACCATTTTTCAAGATTCTTTGATGAATAGACAGCATTTATTTGAATGGAAATCTTTTGTAATATGTGACCCTGGAGCACAAAACCAGTCTTAAGTCGCTGGGGTATATTTGTAGCAATAGCCAAAAATACATTGTATGGGTCAAAATTATTGATTTTTCTTTTATGCCAAAAATCATTAGGATATTAAAGGGGTCATATGATGCTGCTAAAAAGAACATTATTTTGTGTATTTGGTGTAATGAAATGTGTTTATGCGGTTTAAGGTTAAAAAAACA
>NW_015667271.1:436209-446478 GCF_001515625.1 Sinocyclocheilus rhinocerous
TAATTTTTGATTAGTAATATGCATTGCTAAGAACTTCATTCGGACAACTTTAAAGGCGATTTTCTCAGTATTTTGATTTTTTTGCACACTCAGATTCCAGATTTTCAAATAGTTGTATCTCGGCCAAATATTGTCCTGTCTTAACAAACCATACATCAATAGAAAGCTTATTTATTCAGCTTTCAGATGATGTATAAATCTCAATTTCGAAAAATTGACCCTTATGACTGGTTTTGTGGTCCAGGGTCACATATTATAAATGTCTTTACTTTCACTTTTGATCAATTTAATGCATCCTTGCTGAATAAAAGTAGTAATTTCTTTAAAAACAAAAAATCTTACTGACCCCAAAGTTTGGAACGTGTAGGCATAAACAATCCAACTTTAATGAATTGAATTGAACAAAATCCTGTTAATGGCAAAAAATGAAAATCCTGTCATCAATTACATCACCCTCCTTTTATTTTCTGTAGTTGTTTTCTGTAGAACACAAAAGAATATGTTTAGAATCATGTCCAAGCTGCTATTTTCCATACAGCAACAGTTGACCACAGTCTGTCAAACAAATTGTCCAACTGATGAGTGAATGTTAATGTGTCTGGTTGTACTGTGCTGTGTAGGTCAACATTTGGGTTCCTCAGCCTGAGCAACAGTCAGATATCATAAAGATCACAGGACAGGTGGCCAGTGTGGAGCGGGCCAAACAGGGACTGCTGGAGAGGGTCAAGGAGCTGCAGGCGGAACAGGAAGATCGGGTACAACCTGTGCTCAACACCGCTCTGCTGACATCAGAGAACATGCTGTGACAACAATTTCCAGATACAACCTAAAATGTACTTCTTGAAATAGGTCCTTCTTGATATTCTTTTTTCTTGTCTGTTTGTAGGCTTTACGGAGCTATAAGGTGACACTCTCAGTAGACCCGAAATATCACCCCAAAATTATAGGCCGCAAAGGAGCCGTCATCTCTCAAATACGCAAAGACTACGATGTCAACGTGCAGTTCCCTGACAAGGGTGATGAGCAGCAGGTATGAAAGCAGATTGCTTTCGAAAGAGCATTTTCTCGTTCTTTAATCCAGACTGGGTTCATACCTTACACACCTGTCATCCTGCTTCTGTGTGTTTAGCTGTCAGTCTTTCTTCACGCGACTCTGTCTCCCTCTAGGATGTAATCGTGATCTCGGGTTATGAGAGGAATGCTAACGAGGCCAGGGTGGCTATAGAGCAGCTGGTGGCAGCGCTGCAGGATATGGTGAGTGAGGACATCCGGCTGGACCGGCGGGTCCACGCACGCATCATCGGAGCACGCGGCAAAGCCATTCGGAAACTCATGGAGGAGTTCAAAGTAAGAACACTGCATATTTGCCAATAGTGACAAAACTATATAACATCTAAATTAGTCATAATATTTTATATAATAATAATAATGATGATGCTGATTCAGTTTATTATTAGAAACTTTGGAGTACAATATTTAACATAATAATAACAATCATTATGATAATTATTATTAATTGTTATTATTATTAAAAAATAATCAACATCACCAATATTTAACATCATTATTATAATAGTAATTAATAATGATGATTATGATCCATAACAATCATTATGATCATTATTATTATCTGTTGTTGTTATTATTATTATTATTATTAAAAAATAATTAACATCACCAGTATTTAACAACATAAACATAATAATAATATTAATAATGATAATGATGATAAATAATTATTATCATAATCATTATATAATCATTACAGTACATAATCATTATAATATGTATTAACTATTATTATTATTATTATTATTAAAAAATAATTGCATTTACCAATATTTAACATCAGAATCATAATAATAATATTAATAATGATGATGATGATGATCAATAACAATCATTGATAATTATTATTAACTATTAGTATTATTATTAAAAATAATTACCATCACTAATATTTAACATCATAATCATAATATTAATAACGATAATGATGACCAATAACATCATTATAATATTTATTATTAACTATTATTATTGTTAAAATCATCACCAATAAAAATATTAACTACTATTGTTATTTTATTATTATCATAATTATCAATAATAATAACAATTTGTATTATTACTGTTATATTAAAAACAATTACCATCATCAGTAATAATAATAATAATAATGATGAATAATTTAGAAGTTTTATTCGCCAATAGTGCCATAACTATATAACATCTAAACTTTGTAGTCATAATATTTATAATTATAATATTAAAAAGTCTAACAGCAACAATGTTTATAATAATAGTAGTAATATTATAAAATATATAAAAATTTACTTAATAATAATACTTAAAGGGGTCATATGATACGATTTAAATTTTTCCTTTCTCTTTGGAGTGTTACAAGCTCTTGGTGCATAAAGAAGATCTGTAAAGTTGCAAAGGCTAAAAAAAAAAATTTAGTTATTAAAACATTTAGTTATATACATATTTAATAATAAAAATACATATTGAAAATGAATAATTCAGCCAAATAATAGCTATATCTCATATTTGGTTCATGGGATCCTTAATAATTTTCTTATTTTTTTAGGTTGACATACGGTTTCCTCAGCCAGATTCTGAGGACCCGAGCAAGGTTACTGTAACTGGACTGCCGGAGAATGTTGATAACGCCATTGACCATCTACTTAACCTGGAAGAAGAATATGTGAGTCGGGAATCCACTGCAAATGCTTCTTTCTAAACAGATCAATTCCATCACTTTTGTTTTCCTTTCTTTTGGATCCTCGCTCACTCATCTTCCCTCTTAGATGTTGAGTGTCACAGAGACAGAGACTATGGCAGCTTATATGAAGCCTCCTTCAAAGACGATGGGGACAGGAGGAAATGACGAGGACAACAAAGCTCTAGCAAAAGGCTTTGTTGTGCGGGACGCCCCTTGGAATGCACAAGGCAACAAGGTTTAAAAGAATATGTTTACCACGGTAAAAGCTTGATTTCAAGCTGTCACTATCATTGTCATATTAATGATTTCCTTTTTCTTCTTTTTGCAACATTCAGGCACCAGACATGAGCAGTGCCGAAGAGTTCCCCACGTTCGGATCTGGAATAGCACCGAAACAGACATCTGCATGGGGACCCAAAAAGTGCTGAATGAAACAGATATGTTCTGACTCCAGATCTCGCATCTCAGCACTTGAGAACAAGAACATTCCATATTGTTGCTCTTGTCTTTCTCCTGGTGCGTTTAGTGCCCTTGGAGGAGTTACTTCTGTCCTCTCCTTCCTTTGCCTGAATAGTTCCTTATCATTGGTGGATAAATGTTCATCAGCACTCCTCAAATGCCCGCAGGTGGTCACACATCAGTTTCTGTTGTGCCACTCTGATATCACAGAAACGGAACCTCAAGTAGCAGTTACTGTCATTATCCTGTTGTTTTCTTGAGTTGGGTGACAAATGGCTAGGCATTGAAGAACGAGGCAGATGTTTTTATTTCTTGGACTATTTATTGCAAGAGAACCCCTAGTTCACTGTGTATGAGTTCTTTTTTTAAGTCCTTGATGGTTTTTACTGTTCTTTTTATTGCTCTCTCTCTCTTTCTCTCTCTGTGTGTGTGTGTGTGTGTGCGCGCGCTCACTCAGTTTGCGGAGTTTTCACTCTATACTGTAAGTGAGATGAAGGCTGGTCAATACTGAACTTTTTTCAAATATTTTTCTGTATTTATTAGTGTGTATATATATATATATATATATATATGTTATATATTGATTTTCTTCAGTGACTGAATATTCAAACTGATGGGTGTGGATGGTTTTGAAGCATAAAAAGCATTAGGTATTATTTTGCAGTATGTTTAGTTTCTTTTGCTTCTGGGTATTATTTTGTGTGTGTGTGTGTGTTAGATGTAGCTCATTTTCAAAAGAAGTGTGTGTTGTGTGATATACTTTGAATCTCAAAATGTTCAATTTGCTGTTTATATTTGAAGTATTTTTCACTTTACCTTTGTCTATAACTCCTAAAAAGTGCAGGAAATGGAAGAGATTTGTGATTTCATTTCATAAGATTTACATTTTTCAACCGAGCATACTTGACAAACTCAAGACTTCAAATGAAAAGTCTCTGAAAAGTTGTTTATTAACAAAAGATTTCAAAGTAAAAGACTATAATTAAAGCAACTGTATGTAGTTTTGTGTATTTTTGAGACTTTAGAGCCCCCTACAGTTAAGTAAGTGGAATTCACTGTAAATATATCATTGTCGTAATTACAGTGGATTGCTATGCGATGATACCGTAAAGCAGCCCGCTCTTTTCTCAAAGTTTCATACTCGTTCACTAAACTTTAAACTTTACATCAGGAAACAAGTTTGGGGGAAGCGTGAGACAGAAACAGAAGACATTCGCCTTATAAGAAGTCAGTGTAGCAGCACAATGGTTTTTCAAGGTAAAAAAAAACCTTACAGTTGCTTTAACACGAATGACAAACACTCATGCAGATTGCTGGTTCTCAATTTGCATATGTTTACTTAAAGGTGATGGGTGTAATTTTTTTTATGTTAAAATAATGAAAATCATTTCTTTATACAGAGAGAGCTGTAAACAGCCGTTCATATGTGGCTCTGTGGCCCTATCGATACATTTCAAAACATTGCTCTGTTTGTTTGAGCATCACAACCAGCCTGTTACAGTAACATTAGCTTAACCAATGACATGAGCTTGTTTGGATGCCTAATAATAGAAGGGAAGTATTGCATGAAACTTATTATTTTTTGCAATTCCATGTGGCGACGCTAGTGGCGCAGAAACTACACACTTCACCTTTACATTTTGATGTGTTTTGACTTTGAGGGTCATTCCCTGTCCTGGTAGTTGAGTTTTGTGAGTCACTGTTGTATGTGTTGTGAAGGTATGCTAGCTAGTGTACATGGTAGAGAGAAGAACCATCTACAACCAACTGAAAATAGAAACACTATCGGCCTTAAGAAGTTAATGCCATAGGATATTTTTACCGAGATTTGATGACATTGATATGCAACACTGCAATAACATGTCAGTGACGGAACTTTCCTACTCCGAATAAAAAACCCATTCAAATAAAAGGAGATGTATTTTTGCTGTTCATTATTTCTCAAGTTTAACCGAAATGTCAAGATGTACAACTAAGGTCAAGAATATGTTTATGAATGAAAAAAAAAAGACAATATAAAACATTATTTCAAATATACAGAGAGAGCCCATACATTTGAGCAAAATTGACAGTAAAGACATTTACAATATGTTACAACAGTTCTTTTGGACTTTATATTAATCGAAGAATCCTGGAAAAAGATGTGTCATAGTTTCCACAAAAAAATATTAGGAAGCACAACAAGAAGCGGCTGATAATAAGAAATGGTTCTTGAGCACTAAATCAGCATGTTAAATTGATTTGTGAAAGAGTATGCGACATTGAAGACTGGTAATCGCTGCTGAAAATTCAACGTTTTTATCGCTAAATTAAATTACCTATATAACATTTTAAAATATATTGCAAAAGAAAACCGTTATTTTAAATTGCAATAATATTTTACAATATTACTATTTTTACTGTATCTTTGATCAAATAAATTCAGCCTTGGTGAGCATAAGAGACTTCTAAAACAAATTTTTTTATAGACCCTAAACTTTTAAATATATAAAAATTGTGGTCCAAAAACAAACCTATCTATCTATCTATCTATCTATCTATCTATCTATCAATCTATATACAGGTGCATCTCAATAAATTAGAATGTCGTGGAAAAGTTCATTTATTTCAGTAATTCAACTCAAATTGTGAAACTCGTTTATTGAGATGCACCTGTATATGTGTGTGTGTGTGTGTGTGTGTGAGAGAGAGAGATTTGTAATTGTCATAAAATTTAATGAATTAATGGAAGACAGAACGCGATTTCCATGTTGTGCATAATTGTCTCTTTTTTGGATTTTTATTTTCTTACAAACCAGGAAGGTAATGTTAGTGTTATGTAACAGGCTGTACAACACAACGTAAAGACATACAAAATGTATGTTTGTCACAATTTGGGTCACATGAAGTGATTTTAGTGGTATGAAGAGATGCGAGTTTCACTCCATAGATGGTTACAGTTATAAGTGTATTCACAAGAAGAAGAAAAAAACATACATTTCTTGCCTTCCTGTCTTTATGTAGCCATTTTATCCACTTTGCATTTGACTAAACACTTTGTTGTAATTTGTGAATAAATACACAGCTATAAGAACCAAATATAGAGCAGAATCTGGAAAATAAGTAAACAAGGAAAGCGATGAAATAACAGTTTCTTCCTGATTAGGTGATTTTGCTGCATCCTTGATCTTGCTGACATTGTCGTTGAAACAGGTCTTGGTTATTTCCAGGCTGATTTGTCCGTTGCAAGTCTTAAGAAAAACATGAGTATAAATCCAGGGTTGTGCTATGAATTGGTGGCTCGGTGTTGCTTCAGTCCAGTTTTATTTCTGTGAGAACAACAGGCTCTCAAAGCAAAAACTGACAGGGTGAGACATAGCTTTAGATGTATGAAGAGACCGAAAAAATAATGGAGAGCTTGCCGAGTTAGTGAATTTAATGAGAAAGACTAAAAATCGCCCACCAGTGTCCGAAACATAAAGTGCAGGCAGTGTCTTTGTCTCTGGGGATTATCATCACCCTCCTTCAAAACAGAACAAACACAAAAGTATGTCTGAAACATGCAGAGATGAATGAGTTTGGGCAGCGAAACAATGCTTAATCCTCAACGCCTGAGGGGGGGTTTATAGCGAGGAAGATGATGCCAATATCCTCGCTCGAGTCTGTTTTTACTCCACCCGTATGAGCAGGCCGTACAGAAGCGTGCCTCCCTTTTCCTTGGTGATCCATTCGATTTCTGCATTGCTGAATCGAGGATCAAGAGGCTCACTGATTCCCAGCGAAGTCGGGCCCACTTTGTAGGAGCCTGGCCGCACACACACCTGGAAGCCCACCTGGGCCTGGTGACAGCGGAGGGAACGTGGGTCTCGGAATCTGTGCAGAAAAGCGTAACTGTCATTGTTTTCAAATTCATTTTCTAGGCAATCATGTTATATTCTCTCTGGTCTTTTTCTCTAGAAGCACTGCTGTTGACTTACTGCACTTTGGGGGCAAAGACCTCCAGGCCAGAGTAGCGCATGGTTGGAGAAAGCTGCACACGGGGAATCTCTCGCTCTGGGGCGCTGTTCTCCTCGGGCTCCCCGTAGCTGCCGTGACCCTCTGTCTTCACCGGGGACAAGGAGAAAATGGAGGACGATTCTGCTCATGGGAAAACAGATAAGCTCAGGTGTGCAGATCTATTCTAATTCACACATTCATGCATTTCATTATCAGATCATTTGCTGTTTTTTGTTTTTTTTTGCCAAAAGTAAACAAAAAGAAAATTCAAAATTTTTTAAATGAAAAAGAATATGAACTAAACCTGCTGTTTTGAATACCAGAGACTATAGCAAATAATGATATTTAATGTACTGATCAGACATAATTATATATTTTTTCTATACAGTTTTCTCAAGTAATATAATACAATACAATACATAAATATATTACAATATTAAAAAATAAATACATTTAACATTTATTTTAACATTTAATAAACTATCAAATACATTTTTTGCTTATTATAAAAAAAATTGTATAAACCAGGGGCGTAGCGTCTTGTATGCAGGGTATGCAGGTGCATATGGGCCCGCAGAGCCGAGGGGGAACCTTTAATTGAAACGAGGGAATGAAGAGAGCCCTGCATGGCCCAGCCCTTCCGACAGCTTATCAGAATATTCTCGGCCTGAGTCTGACCCGAGCACGTGTCTTTTTTTCTCTCTCTCTCTTTCTTCCCCTTTACACAGCTGCTGTTGCAGCAAATAGGCTAGTCCAGTTATGGTTTTTAATGGCAAAATTTATTTTCGTTTCTTTATTAAGTTAATTTAGAAATATGTTTGGAACATTTTATGTTTGTTAAATTCAAGTTTTTTTTTTTTTAAAGTAACGACCAAGCGGCCAGCGGCGGACTGAGTTGAGCATATATGTTTGATCAATTTAGCCTTCTCAAATCAACATGACTTGCCTAAAATAAAATCTAAAGACATAAAACACTTCATGCAATTCACAATATTAATAAAAAATTTTAACCTAGATAAATGTGTGCTGTTAGACGCATATACAGTCGTTTGTGCGGAGAGTGGAAGTTAAGGAAAATAAACAGGATGCGCTTTCTGTCGTCTTGGTCTTGAGCAGGAGCGTTTCACAATGATGAACCGACACTCAGCGAATACTTGCCTCCTCACAGACATGATAAATATATCTAATAGAATGCTTTATTGGGCTTCTGTGCCAAGTTTGTGTTTGCATGCAGTACAAATAGCCGTATACGGCGGCATTTTAGTACCATGTTGAAAAATAAGATTAACGTCATAATATTTTAAGAATAAAGTCAAAATTAAAAAAAAAAATATATATATAAAATAAAAAGTCTGTGGCATCCAACCTGTCATTCATCACATTAAACATAAAAAACAGCAATAAAAGGTAGGCTTATTGACGTTTTTTGAAACTCTAAATACACGTAACGTTAATCACTTCAGAAAAATCAACAATAAGTTAACCGAGTTGGAGCCAATAACGTTTGGGGGGGCCCATACAAATATGCATATGGGCCCGGGGCTGACTAGCTACGCCACTGGTATAAACATTATAATTAAAAAAAATTATATTAGAACAATATTACACTTTTTTTAATGTTTTTGAAAGTCTCTTACGCTCACCCAGTCTGCATTTATTTAATCAAAAATACTGTACAAACAGCAATATTGTGAAATATTATTACAGTTTAAAATAACTGTTTTCTATGTTAACAGATTTTAAAATGTCATTTATTTCTGTGATGGCAAAACTGAATATTCAGCAGTCTTCACTCCAGTTTTCAGTTTCACACGATCCTTCAGAAATCATTCTAATTTACTGATTTGGTGCTCAAGAAACATATTATCACTGAAGAAATTTAATATTTTTGTGGAAACTGATGGATTTTTTTATTCAGGTTTCAGCATCTGTTACAAAAATAATTATATTTTAAATAATGTATTTACCATCATGTTCAATTCAATTTAATTCAACTTCATACATCTTTGCTGAATTCATTTACTGAATAAAAAAAAAAACATCTTTGAACGGTAGTGTATTATCATATTATATTTCCAAAGGACTAAATGAAGAATTATTTTAAATAAAAAAAAAAAAAAAACTTCTTAGTGGTTACCAACCTGACAAGAGTTGGTTGTGGTCCAGTATGCGTCTAAGTGAGCCGACACTAGTGCCATGGTACGCAATATGCCACTTCTTGAAGGCATTGGAGACTTCACAGTGGGTCTTGATTCTGTTAAAATACAGACAAGAGCTCTTTTTAAGTAATTAATACTGCTAATACTAAATAATTTGCACATTTTCAGAGCTTAATTACTGAGTTAAATTAATAATAACTGACCGGAGTGCAAAGCGGCACCAGCCAAATGGCAGAGCGTAGTCTCTGGGTGGCTCCCCTCGCTTGTAATAGGCCTCATCACCCCTTAGTTTGTGACAGGACTCACAGTAACACAGGTTGTACTTAGCATCCTCATTAAAATAACCATCTGAAAAAGAGGACAGAGTGGGAGATGAAGAAAGCAAAATGTTCAGTCAATATACCGCCATAAACAAAGTGCAGCAAAAACGGCTACTAATAAGTCCACATTGAATCTGTGGTCACAAAGGATTATTATTGTGTGTGTGAGGTGTAATGCAGTTGTACCTGGCAGTGTGAGCAGTTCTTTGAATCTGGAACATAGCGCCTGGTACTCGCACGTCTTATTGGGGTTGACCTCTGGAGGAGGTGTCCAGCAGACACTCTCCTTTATACCTGTCACAAACAGACAGACAGCACACGTGTTTAAAGCAGAGTCACACTACAGCCAATGTAAGACCTGGGGTCAAAATCTCACGCACCATCCACCATATCAGCCTTCTCCATGTCCCCTTGACAACGCATGTCTTCTCTCTCCCCGCCAACCACAGACACATGATTTGTCACTATAGTGACCTAAAAATACAACGCCAACAAGAGACAATCATTTGTTGTGCATCCAAACAAAAGAAGTTATGAATTTATTTATTTCATTTTTTTTTATTTACTTGTTTGAAAAAGCAATTATTTTCATCAATATATTAACATAGCCTTAAAGATGTTGGTATAT
>NW_015667271.1:446791-461322 GCF_001515625.1 Sinocyclocheilus rhinocerous
AATATATATATATATATTTTTTTTTATGGATGGGCAGGGCAAACAACGATATTGAATATTTTATAAATAATAACAGTAAAAAATGTTTAATGAAATATTTTATATAAATATAAATAAATACAAATATTTTGTGAAACTGGCAAAAAAACATTCAAATTACAAATTTTTGTGGTAGGGTCTGTGAAAATGTTGGCAGGGCAAGTAAAAATAAATTTTTAAACATTATTTAATAGTAATAAATTAAAAAATATAAATATTTTCTGTCAAGTACAAAAAGATGTTTGTAAAAACAATGCCTCAAATTCCTAATTTGTTTTAATGGGGCCTGTAAAAAATGTTGGCATGTTAAGTAAATACATTAAATATAATAACATAATATTTAATGAAAATAAATATTTTCTCACATTTACTCTCTGTCCCACGATTCCTCTCGGTCACACTTTATTTTAAGGTCCAATTCTCGCCATTAACAAACCATTAACTACGACTTGATAATCTCCTAATTTGCTGCTTATTAATAGTTAGTAAGGTAGTTGTTAAGTTTCAGTATTGGGTAGGATTAGAGATGTAGAATATAGTCATGCAGAATATGTGCTTTATAAGTACTAATAAACAGCCAATATGTTAATAATAGGCATGCTAATAAGCAACTAGTCAATAGTGAGAATTGGTCACTATATTAAAGTGTTACCTTACTCTCTCTTTTTTGTGGTGCATTCTTTGAAAATGCTAGAAGAGGAAGTTCTAAAAAAAACTTTTGATGAAGCCTAATATTACAGTCATAAGCACTGACCTGTTCACACTGGCCATAAAGGTCAATAAGGGGGTAACAGGGGCTTGGGATGTCCTGGGCTGCTACGCCCTGATCCATGCCGTTAACAAACAGATGGAGGCAACCACTGCTGTCCACCAACAGCCCCAAAATGGTCCCTTCAGGACAGGTGTCCAGGTTAGGACCATAGTTCTCACAAATCTGAGGAAATGAGAGAGAATGAAGTCAGGAACTGATACTAATACTGTAAAAATAAGAAGGACATAGGATTTTAAAAATCAGGAAAGATGGAAAGAAAAGTTCAAAACAAATGGAAAACAAACACGAAAGCAATGAAGTGAAATGAGAAAAGAAAACAAAACAAGGATGTGAAAGGGGTCACATGATGTTGCTAAAAAGAACATTATTTTGTGTATTTGGTGTAATGAAATGTGTTTATGCAGTTTAAGGTTCAAAAAACACATTTTACGCCCCTTACCATACTGTGATGCCCTGTCAGGCTGAGCGACGAGACAAAAACATTATAAACAAAAACAAAAACCCATTATAAACGAGGCATTTGTTGCATCCAGTGGGGACATAATTACGGATTATAATGACTCATATCTGAATATTTGGGTTGAACTGTTCTGGAAGTGTTGTAAATACAACTTAACCACTGATTTCTAGTTGTGTCCTCTTTTGGAAGGCCAAACAAAGTAGTTTCGCTTTCACAACGAAACACACAGCGTCACACACGGCCGGAGTGAGCGGCGGCGGGCGTGCTTGAGAATGGCGCGGCCAGCGGATTCGATGAAGGAGTGGCCGGCGGGCTTGCGGCAACCACATGTGTCGACCCCGGGCTGGACTCCGCTTCGTCCACGGTGAAAGTTGATGAAAGAATATCTCTTTGGATTTGAGACTTTAGTCTTTGCAACTTTACAGATCTTCTTTATGCACCAAGAGCTTGTAACACTCCAAAGAGAAAGGAAAAATTGAAATCGCATCATATGACCCCTTGAAGATAAGTGACATCACCTTCAACGAGTTGTGAAAAACAGAGTCTCGTTGCAGTAGCCAGACTGAGCGTTTAAGGCAGCAAGCTGTGGAAGGGAAGTTGAGGCGGTCTGGCGAATGACCAATCACACCCAGCGACAGGGAGGACGTCCATGATGGATTCAGACGGTCTATCTGAAACTGAGAAAGAACAGCTATTAGCATCACGCAGACTGTGTCTCTCACTTTCAAATACACTCACACACACCTGGAATAGCTGCTGGCGCGGCAAAGCTTGAGCTGTGACCAAAAGACCCTGGTTGTAGCTGGACACCCGGGCGGCAGTCAAGTTCTGATTGGACAGCTGGATATTTTTTCCATGATTCTCCAAAAAAGTCATGACCGTGGGAACCAGGGCAGGCTCATTCTCACACTGAGAGTTGAAAAACAAACAAACAAACAAATACCAATAAAGCTTGATATTAAAATACAGCCAATCAAGCTTCAAAACATGATCCTCTGAGGTGACACACCTCTCTGACAGGAGTGCTGTCCTGCTCTCCCTCGCTGCAGCTGTCGGGCGAGAGCGAGGGAGCTTTCACACTTTCTGAATCCTCAACTAGCGTGGAGCTGACGATGGACACGGCTGTCACCTTTCCGTACAGGTCCAAAACAGCATACACGTTCTGAAACGAAAGTGGATGAGCAGACTGTACAACTGAAAAATTGGACTTATTAACAGATATAGCAGCATACTCGTACCTTCGCCACTGCAGTGGCTGCTGGTCCCATGTCTTCTCCATCAATGAGGATGTGCATGGTGTCGTCACTGCATCTCTTCACCCCAACGCGATTTCCCACCTATAGTAGAATGGAGGTGTTGAGGCCGTGATATACTCGTTTCTCGCTTAGGGGTAAATAAGAGGTTTTATATATACCACTCTTCAGTGTGTTCATGTTTGTATTTGTGTCTGGCTCAACGGACTGAATAAAGGAAATGAACTGGAGAAGATTTCCATGTCAATGTCATGTTTCAGTTCAAAAGTGTGTACCAGCTGGAGCAAACTTTTTTTTTCTCAAATTGATGTCACAACAGTTGGTTGGTTGAAAAAAATCATTCTGAACGGGATTCCAGGGTTATAGTTTCTTTGTCATTGTTACAGCTGTGACGTGGACTTCCCTCTTCGCATAGAATTAGAACAAATATTAAAACTTTACTGTTACAGTTCTTGTCACTGGTATGAATGCAGCTGTGCTCTCTTACCGTGAGTCGATCCAGAGAGCAGCCATAGTTCTGTCTCTGTAGCACTCCGTTCCGCCTGACCTCGGAGCCGGCGAGGACCCAGGTGACCTTTGACCTGAGCTGGGTAAGCGAAGGAGAGAGGCCACTAAGAGGACAGGATGGTAGGTCAGGGGGCTGCAGGGTGGTCAAACCCACATGAAGGGAACCGGACCATCTGTCATCTACCTTGTTAATTTTCACCTAAAAGGAACAACAACAGGACCATATGTGAATAGGACACTAAAATGTCTGGTAATACTTTACAACAAGGTTCAATTTTTTCACTCATCATTTACTCACCCTTTAATAAGTTCCTTTCCTCTGTTAAACACAATAGAAGATATTTTAAAGAATGTTGGAAACAGTAGCCATTGACTTCCATAGTATAAAAAATACTACAGAAGTCAATGGTTGTTTGGTTACCAACAAACATTCTTCAAAATATCTTCTTTTGTGTTCAACAGAAGAACTCATACAGGTTTGGAAAAACTTGATGACAGAATTGAAAAAAAGAAGAAAAAGAAGAAAAATACTTCTAAAGTATTTATTAATCTTAGTTAATGTTAATTTCAACCTTTACTAATACATTATTAAAATCAAAAGTTGTATCTGTTAATATTATTTAAAGAGGAACTAACAATGAACTGTTGTATTTTTATGAACTAATGTTAACAAAATACTGTAACAAACGTATTCCCATTGTTAGTTAATGTTAGTTAAGATTTTACAAAACTAATGGGACCTTACTGTAAAGTGCTACCACATTTTTAATTTCTTTTTTTTTTTCATTTTAAATGAAAACACGTTCCACATCTCACCTCAAACACCTCGTCTGTCTTGAGCTCCTTCGCGCTAAACACAATTCCATGGGCATATCCATCGACCCTCAGCGCTTGACAACCGTCTCCTAATAACACCACATTCTTACCATGTTTGCTATGCAGGCGATGGGCAACCCCTGCCACTAGAGGGTGACAAAGACACAAAAGTAGAACAAAACATATGATCCTGTTTACAACTGGTGTTGTTGACATGAATGTTAAAATCATCAATCTTAATAAATGAATACTGCCTCAAATGCAAAAATAATGAAAAAAAATTATAATACCCGGAGAGTGTATGGGGAAGCTCTTCTCTGTGATGTTACTGGTACACAGACTGTTATCAGAACAAATATTAAAACTTTACTGTTACAGTTCTTGTCACTGGTATGAATGCAGCTGTGCTCTCTTACCGTGAGTCGATCCAGAGAGCAGCCATAGTTCTGTCTCTGTAGCACTCCGTTCCGCCTGACCTCGGAGCCGGCGAGGACCCAGGTGACCTTTGACCTGAGCTGGGTAAGCGAAGGAGAGAGGCCACTAAGAGGACAGGATGGTAGGTCAGGGGGCTGCAGGGTGGTCAAACCCACATGAAGGGAACCGGACCATCTGTCATCTACCTTGTTAATTTTCACCTAAAAGGAACAACAACAGGACCATATGTGAATAGGACACTAAAATGTCTGGTAATACTTTACAACAAGGTTCAATTTTTTCACTCATCATTTACTCACCCTTTAATAAGTTCCTTTCCTCTGTTAAACACAATAGAAGATATTTTAAAGAATGTTGGAAACAGTAGCCATTGACTTCCATAGTATAAAAAATACTACAGAAGTCAATGGTTGTTTGGTTACCAACAAACATTCTTCAAAATATCTTCTTTTGTGTTCAACAGAAGAACTCATACAGGTTTGGAAAAACTTGATGACAGAATTGAAAAAAAGAAGAAAAAGAAGAAAAATACTTCTAAAGTATTTATTAATCTTAGTTAATGTTAATTTCAACCTTTACTAATACATTATTAAAATCAAAAGTTGTATCTGTTAATATTATTTAAAGAGGAACTAACAATGAACTGTTGTATTTTTATGAACTAATGTTAACAAAATACTGTAACAAACGTATTCCCATTGTTAGTTAATGTTAGTTAAGATTTTACAAAACTAATGGGACCTTACTGTAAAGTGCTACCACATTTTTAATTTCTTTTTTTTTTTCATTTTAAATGAAAACACGTTCCACATCTCACCTCAAACACCTCGTCTGTCTTGAGCTCCTTCGCGCTAAACACAATTCCATGGGCATATCCATCGACCCTCAGCGCTTGACAACCGTCTCCTAATAACACCACATTCTTACCATGTTTGCTATGCAGGCGATGGGCAACCCCTGCCACTAGAGGGTGACAAAGACACAAAAGTAGAACAAAACATATGATCCTGTTTACAACTGGTGTTGTTGACATGAATGTTAAAATCATCAATCTTAATAAATGAATACTGCCTCAAATGCAAAAATAATGAAAAAAAATTATAATACCCGGAGAGTGTATGGGGAAGCTCTTCTCTGTGATGTTACTGGTACACAGACTGTTATCCAGTGGCCCCGATGAACTTGTAATGGACACTTGCACACACTGACCATAAAGATCGATCACAGCATATACTTCTAAAAAAAGACAGAAGAAAAGAAAGAAAAGAGGAGGGCGTTAGACATTACTAAGTTCTGAAATATCAGTGTTGCATAAGGTGAAACGGTTTTCTTGAAAATTACCTGGTGGCAGCCCGGTACAAGCTACACCCTGGTCAAGGCCGTTGATGAAGTAATGCAGGTCTCCAGTAGCTGTACGCATCATCCCAATCCTGGAGCCTGTGGTCAGAGAGTCCAAGTCACAGCCGTAGTTATTCCTCATGGTATTCCCATCCTGCATGATCGCTGTGCCACTACAGAAGAGAAAGAGCAAAGAGAGATGTAAGGTGTCAGGTCTGGCAAAGAAAGGAGTTTTAATCCATTAACCCACGGCTCACCTCAACATCCAGGTGTCATAGTCAATGTCAGTCATTGTATTAGGGAACTCCAGTTCTTCTGGTCTGATTGCGGTTACTCCTGTGAAAAATACAAACCAAAATCTGGTTCTTATTCAGGTTCCATTAAAAAACACATACACAGAACCAAGTGATTATTGGAAATAATAATATTCGGTTCCTTTAATATTCCTGGAGCCAGTATTTTTCTACCATGTTTCCTGCACTACAGCACCAACAGCTATAGCGAAATTCTTCGAAACATGACTCTTATGAACCAATAATTTTTAGTAAATCAAAGACATGCATTTTTTTTGGTAAATCAGTGGTATTTCTTAAGTGAATCAAGGCAATTTCTTTAGTGAATTAGCGGTATTTCTTTAGTAAATCAGTGGTATTTCTTTAGTGAATCAGGGGTATTTCTTTAATAAATCAGTGGTATTTCTTTAGTGAATCAGAGGTATTTCTTTTTTGAGACTTTAGTCTTTGCAACTTCAGGGATCTTATCTATGCACAATCAGCTTGTAACACTCCAAAGAGAAAGGAAAACTTGAAATCGCATCATATGACCCCTTAATAAATCAGAGGTATTTCTTTAGTGAATCAGTGGTATTTCTTTAATAAATCAGTGGTATTTCTTTAGTGAATCAGTGGTATTTCTTTAGTGAATCAGAGGTATTTCTTTAATAAATCAGGGGTATTTCTTTAGTGAATCAGATGTATTTCTTTAATGAATCAGTGGTATTTCTTTAGTGAATCAGTGGTATTTCTTTAGTGAATCAGAGGTATTTCTTTAATAAATCAGTGGTATTTCTTTAGTGAATCACAGGTATTTCTTTAGTGAATCAGAGGTATTTCTTTAGTGAATCAGTGTTTTATATAAGCTGACCTGCTTCTATTGAGCCTGACCAGCGATCCACCATTTTCTGAATTACAATTTCAAAGAGCTCTCCATCCCGAAGGCACCTGTTCAGTGGGACACACAAGCATACAATATTCATTTAATCGATGACTGATCCATCAAGATCAACCAGCATGATCTAAGCACTTAAGAGTTCATGCCAAAACAAAAGTAACCTGTTTAAAATAACAATGGCATCATTAAACTCGCTGCGGCAGTTCTGCCTGAGCGCCGTTCGGCCACCGTTGGTGATGACTGCGTTTGTGCCGTGCAGCTGATGAAAGCGCAAGTCATTAGCAGCTGTAGCTCCTGAAACTGAACATGGGCTACCAGGAGACATGGCAGTAGGGCCCTCAGAGCTGTCATCAGGCAAGGGAGGGAGGTCAGCTATAACAGGGAGAAAGAGATTTTTAAAAGTCTCCTGAGTACTTCAGGCCAGGGTGTGTACCATCTTATCCACCCCTTTCTACTCTCTCCTTATTGCTCTCACCCATATCATCCATGATGGTGGCCTGGGCAGCCTGTCCATACAGGTCTACCACTGCATACACGCTGGGCGGAACATTCCAGGCCGCAGGGCCTTGAGGCACTCCGTTCACAAAGAAATGCAAACTTCCATCCTCCTTTCGGACAACTCCCACTGTATCTCCAGCCTGTAAACATTCACATGAGGCACATGAACATAAAACCAGCTAAACCAGGATATGTTCCTAAAAATCAGCTCTTATATAAAAGTCTCAATTCACCCTGGTGACAGTTCTGTGTGTCAAAAAGATCTTTAAAAAATCACTCAGAAGAGCTTGAAATTTAAAGGGATAGTTCACCCAAAAATGAAAATTATGTCATTAATTATTCACCCTCATGTCATTCCAAACCCGTAAGACCTCTGTTCATCTTTGGAACACCAAATGAAGATATTTTTGATGAAATCCGAGAGCTTTCTGACCCTGCATAGGCAGCAACGTAACTGACACCTTCAAGGCCCAGAACGGTAGTAAGGATATCGTTAAAATAGTCCATGTGACATCAGTGGTTCAAGCGTAATTTTATGAAGCTACGAAAATACTCTTTGTGCGAAAAGGAAACAAAAATAAAGACTTTATTCAACAATTCGTCTCTTCCGTGTCAGTCTTCGATGCGTGTTCACGAGAGTACCACAACCCACTATGTTCTGACGTAGAACACGCATGCACTGCGCCTTGTTTACAAGCAGAAAGTATACGCATGCTTCGTGGTACTGTCTTGAACGTGCGTCAAATCTGACACGGAAAAGATGAAACTGTTGAATAAAAGTCGTTATTTTTGTTTTATTTGTGCACAAAAAGTATTCTCGTTGCTTCATAAAATTAAGGTTGAACCACTGATGTCATATGGACTATTTTGATGTCCCTTACGATGTCTTTGCTACCTTTCTGGGCATTGAATGTGGTAGTTGTGTTGCTGCCTATGGAGGATCAGAAAGCTCTTGGATTTCATGAAAAATATCTTAATTTGTGTTCTGAAGATGAGCGAAGGTCTTACGGGTTTGGAACGACATGAGTGTGAATAATTAATGACAGAATTTTCGATTTTGGGTGTACTATCCCTTTAAGACACAATTTGGTTTACTTTAACCAACATGGCTCCAGTTAACTTTTTTTAGGTGGAGCTTGACAGATGTGGTCACTAGTGAAGAATTTTTTATTGAAACACCAAAACTGACTTTGGTATGCCATGTCGGGTGTTGTGTTCAAAGGTGATAAATAGTAAAGTTCTTTGTCAATGAGCTGCCTCTCGATATTTTAGCTGTACAAATTTGACATTTTGCTAATCTAGGATTCATTTTTGATTCCGGTGCATTCACACTGCTGGCATGATTACTGGCTGTTGCTTATCCATGTTGTGTATTTAAAATACACTTTGACTAAGACACAACTGTTTCAGTCAATGATTTTACCGCTTCAAAATTATTGGGGCCAAAACCAAAAATTTCACTTTCTTCTGTTTCGGCCAAATGTCTTCAGTTGCCAAAATTTCAGTGCATCACTAGTAGTCACTATGAATATGTTGGATAAAAGCTATGTGAAGGTTTTTCCAAAATTCTCCTTTTCTGTTTACAATACCGATTTGGAATGACACTTGAAAATTGACATAAAATGTTTAAGCCAGGCTGCAAAACTCACTTTTAGACGGTCCAAGTTGTGCCCGTATTCATCAAGAATTGTAGTTCCGTTGTGCATGACACCATTTCCTGTCATCATCCAGGTTCCTGTGTAGATATCGGTGCATTAGATTAGCCATCTACCAACACTCATGCATTTTACATTTGACGCTACAGGTAACATGGCCTTGACTCATGGACACTTTAATCAGTCAGCTAAGCTTTCAGTTGTGACCTGTGGCTGTAACTGTGTGGCAGCATTTTACCTGAGCGCAGGTTGGTCATGGTTGACGGCAGCTGAAGATAGGTGGGGTTATGAGTCGTCACGCCAATCTCTATAGAGCCCGCCCATTTGTCCACCATTTTGTCGATGCGCACCTGGAAAACCTCATTGGAGTGCAGTGGACGATTGCTAAGCACAACGCCATGGTTGAAGTCATCCGTCGCACTGTGCCATAGAATAAGATTTCATTGAACTGCCCCATGATGCAGTAGCCCTATTAATGCAGTAAGTAGATTTTTAGATTAAATGAACTCACTGAGGCCGTAAAGCAGTGCGGCCATCGCTGATGATTGCAGCCTTCTGCCCACAGTTTAGATGGAATAGCAAGCGGTCTGGGACATCAGGCTCAGGGGTCAATGAGAGAGCAGGCCGAGGCCGGCCCACGTCAGGTGACAGTGCCCTCATGATTGCATTGTTGCGGCGTAAACGGTCACTGTGGTTATGGTTGTGGACGATGGTGACTTTTACTGCCATGCCATAGAGATCCACCACTCCATACACTACACCAGGGGTCTGATTGGCTGCAACCCCTATGACATCATTTCGGAAAAGTATTTTAGAACAATCCGAATTGTGCGTGAATTTTTTATCACTGAGATCTGAAATTACTCTCACCCTGGTCAATGCCATTAATGTAGAAGTGCAGAGCTCCAGTGGCTTTCCTCATCAGCCCTATGTGATCTCCCTCCTATAAATAACAAAAGCATAAAAACGTTTTATAAGCATGTTGTGTATAAATAAACAAAGGGAATCACCTTGAGTA
Source organism: Sinocyclocheilus rhinocerous (assembly GCF_001515625.1). Classification (NCBI taxonomy): domain Eukaryota; kingdom Metazoa; phylum Chordata; class Actinopteri; order Cypriniformes; family Cyprinidae; genus Sinocyclocheilus; species Sinocyclocheilus rhinocerous. The sequence goes on from NW_015667271.1 coordinate 456,753, forward strand.
TTAAGACTACATGAGATAATCATAAGACTCACAGATGCTGCCAACTTACCTGGAGTTCATCCAGGCTGAATTCACAGTATTCCCGACGAGTCCCCTTCCCATTGGTTAAAATCCCACAGCCACTCATCATGATTGTGCCTTAAAAACAAGAAGAATGTAATGAACACTATGATTTAGTTATATCAAATACACATGTGCCTGCTATGTATATTGTAATGATTCTGTGAGAAATGAGGATCTATTTGATTATATCACAGAATAACAAAGAGGCTACCTGAACGTAAATTGGTCATTGTTGCAGGGTAGTCAAGATTATTTGGGTTGTGGGTTGTCACTCCAATCTCAATGGAACCAGACCATTTGTCCACGAGTTTGTCAATGCGAATCTGAAACAGACAAGTGCAGCGATATAATCAGAGGTGTAAAGTCAGCCAAAAATTGTACTTTTACTATATTTTTCAATTTGTTTTGTATAAATGTTGTATAATTATTCTGAGCATCATAATATTATTAATTAGTTGTATTATGTTTGTACTTTAAATAAATAATTTTTTTAAAATACTCCTTACCGCCAAAAATTTTTTGGCAGAAAATTGGAATTAAAAGGATTATTATTATATGAATAAAATTAAGCTCAATGCTATTTTAATTAGTAAATCTCTTCAGGCAAGTTAAAAAGCAAAAAAAAAAAAAAACTTTTATATTTAAATTATTAACACTAAATTAAGAATGTTAAGATTTTTTTTGTTTTTGAAAGTCTCTTATGCTCACCATGGCTGCATTTATTTGATTAAAATATGCAATTTAGTGAAATATTATTACAACTTTAAAAAAGCAGTTTTCTATTAATATATTAACATAAATAAAAATGTAATTTATTCAAGTAATAACAAATGTAATATTATTCTAATATGCTGATTTGGCACTTAAGAAACATTTTTTTATTACTATCAATGTTATATATACGTATACAGGGATTGAAATTAACTTTTTCACTCACCAGCCAATTTGGCTACTAAATTTTTTAAGTTACCGGCCATTCATAACTTCCACTAGCCCAAAAAAATAAAAATAAAACTTTAACCAACAGCTTGAGGCTGTCTACACTGGGCGTGACAAAGCGACCGTTGCAAATCGTTTTGTGTCAGTACTAGGGGTGTGCGATATTGACAAAAAAATAATATCTCAATATTTTCTGGAATTTTATATCGATAAAGATAATTAGACAATATTTTGCTAAGTGTGTTATTGTGCTGATATAAGGATAACCGTGGACAGCTGACTCCTAACGTTTTTAATATATATTTCTTTTTTTTTTTATTATATTATATTTATGTTGTTTTTATTATGATAGGACAGTATTAAGACAGGAAGCGAAGTGGGAGAGAGGGGGGGTGCGATCAGGAAAGGTCTGCGAGCCTGGACTCAACCCGGGACGCACTGGCGCTATATGTTGGCGCTGCTGACATGCATCATATTTTTTTCAGGATTCTTTGATGAATATAAAGTTACTAAGAACAGAATTTATTTCAAACAGAAATATTTTGTGAGATTATAAATGTCTTTACTTTCAATTTTGATCAATGTATCCCAGCTAAATAAGAATATTAATCTCTAAAAAATAAAAAATAAAATTAAAAAAAAAAAAAAACTATATACCTCAAACATTTCGTTGTTTCTGAGTGGTCGATTGGTCATGACGACTCCGTTATTGAACTCATCCAGCGGTCTCCTCCTTTCTCCTGTCTTATTGTTGTTGCTTAGTTTGATCAGCGTGCCACACTTCTCATGGAACAGCAGCGCGTCATTGGTTGTCATGCTGCCAGCGGCCACCCCCAGTCCCGCCACCCCACCAGAGCTCCCCGCTGGGCTGCTATTGCTGCTACTGCCTCCACCTGTCCCTCCGCCACCAATGCCACTGTCACTTCCTGTTCCTCGGCCTCCACCACTACTTCCTGTGCCGCCCCTCGAGGAGTCAGAGCCTCCCCCTCCCACCCCCAAGTCCTGTCCACCCTCATCCTCAGAACGATACAGAGAGACAATGGCATTGTTGAACACATCAAATAACTGATGCTCAGTCAAAACTGTGAGGAAAAAAAGTGGAAAAAGAGCAAAAGATAAAGAAAACAACAATGACATTCCAGATTTACAATGATAAATAACCGAGGCTGGTTTTAAAAGTGACGTACCACTATCAGGCTCAAAGTTGTTTGGAAATTTGTCGGGCCGACTGTGCGCCCTTGACACCTCAGGCACTGATGAGAAAACAAAACAGTAAACATTTGTTCATTACAATTGGACCAAAGATATATTAAGAGTGTACTTGATAAAGCAAAGAAACAATCTTTTAAAAATCTAGTTAAAAAGTAAAACCCAACAAAATTCTTAGACAAATACTGTTTGTATTCATGGTTTTCTAAGCATTTTTAAGAAATTTTCAATCGAATGAATGATAAAAATATCATGTGGTATAACTAGGGCTGGGCAATTTGGCCAAAAATTAAAATCTCGATTTATTCAGAACGTTTGACCAATTCTCGATTTTTTTACAATTTTTAACTAGTCAACTTGAAAATGTAACTACAACATGATTCAAGTAACTTTTTCTTTATTATCCCTCTATTTAAAGAAAATTCTATTCCAAGTGCACCACACATGAAGTTGTCAACATGATGTAAATGTTAAACAAATCACTTAAGTATCTTTGCAGAAAAGATGCGTGAACTACAATCGGCCGATAATATCGGCTAAACGATATATCGGTCGGGCTCTAGACTGAAGGTATAATACCAGTAGACTATTATTAACTATAAATGTTCTATAAAAACAACAGCAGCTTTCAGCCTGTCACCATAATGCAAACATGAAATATCAGACATTTTAGTTTTTTTTATTCGATTACGCTTAGGGTGACCCATACGTCCTCTTTTCCCCGGACATGTCCTCTTTTTGGACCTACAAAAATGCGTCTGGGCGGGATTTCTTAATTGCCCAAAATGTCCGGGATTCGGCTGTTTTCTTAATCCCGCTCCCGCTGAATTTCTGACCATTGCCGCCTGCCTCCGCAACATGTGTCTTGCTCCCGCGATTTTCGTGCCCACTCCTTTAACCCCTGAGGCCATTTTTGCCTCACTGAAGTTGATGTTTTTTCTGAGTGACATACACAAACATAATGACTCTTAACTCAAAGACTGTAGCAAGGAGAGTCAAAAGGTTGGTATCGTTTGATAGAAAACTTTCTGTACTTTTTTTTACAGTGTAGTAAAGTACAGTACAGTTTATTTAATTTGGACATTCTCCTGCTGAGAAATAGCTGATAAAAATGTAAGATAAATTTGAGTGCTCAAGAGAAATTTTTCATATCTATCTTATTTGACATTCAATATCTCAGGACAGAAATAAGGTAGGAGGAAAATTATTTTTTGATGATGTTCCCCAGCATATGTTAGCTGTACCTGTTTCAAATTTTGTGGTGCATAAAGTATAGCATAAAGTATCCAAAAGTTACAGTATTTTGTAACAAAACAGGCCTTTTTGTTTAGCTCTTGACTCCTTGAAGGAATTTTAAAAACTGTTGTTTTCTGAGTGCCATACACAAAAATAATGACTCATAACTCCAGGACCGTAGCAAGGAGAGTCAAAAGGTAGGAATCGTCCGATAAATATTTTTATATATTTTTATATGGGGGAAAAAATCTTTGCATTTGAATATTCTCATGCTGAGAAATAGGTGATAAAATGTAAGAAAAATTAGTGTGGTCAAGGGAAATTTTTCATACCATTCTTATTTGATGTTCAATATCTCATGAAAGAAATAAGGTAGGAGAAATTTTTTTTGGTGATGTTCCCCAACATGTGTGCTGTAGGTGAATTCAATTTTGTGGTGATATCATTAAGTAATCAAACGTTACAGCTTTTGGAACCAAGGTAGCCCTTCTCTTAGCCCTTTACAGTTTTGAAATTGTTGTTTTGAATTTGAAGTAATGCCTCACTCAAGTTTAGTCAAAGCCCCAAAAAATTATACTTGTTTTATTCTACTCGATGAGACCTTTCAAATGACATATGACACATAACTATCTGAGCTGTATGATGTTTCTGACATATTAGAGTACATGGCACAAAAACATGGCTGTTTTTCTTTGGAGCGCCTCAGTGCACCTGTCTGCTTTCATGTGTTACAGCTCTATGAACGAAATCTTTCGATCTGATCGAAAGTCTGATCGTTTTTCGAGATCTATGCATGTTTGGTGAAGTTACGAACTAAAACGCCACAGAACTGCAACCTCTGATTTTTTTGCTAAGCTACATGACCTAATTCTTTTCTATGTGTTATAGCTTTATGAGAGATATTTTTATATCTGAGCGATGGATTGAGTGAGTTTGGGCTCTTTTTAATCGGGAGAATTTTCTGCAAATAATGACGTGTCCTTTTCTATGATATATGCATGTTTCAATCTGCTCTAAATAATGGTGATCTGATCATGTTTTATGAAGTTACAAGTAAAATGGTGACATCAATATATTATTTTCATATGGGTCTGGGGGTGACTTCTTGTACAAAAACTCGCTC
>NW_015667271.1:461638-466834 GCF_001515625.1 Sinocyclocheilus rhinocerous
AATTTAACCGCCCGTAACTCCCGAACCCCGGGGGCTATCGACGCGGGGGTGGTCTCATTCGAAAGAGGGCCTCGAGACGAACACTCGATTCGCGTTCGAGAGGGTTCCTCTAGCTGAAGGGACCCCCGAATTTGGTACGGATCCGCCGCGCCGTTACAGAGATATGGCCGTTCAAAGTTTCAATGGTTTTCCATAGATTAAGCTTTAAAGCATTTCATCCAGGTCGCCAGTAGCAAACAATGGAGCGCGCTCTGCTGGACAAACTAAGTAATTACACCATTTCAAGCATTTTATCTGCGTTATATGCTCTGTAAAAAAAATTTTTATATCGGCAGCATATTTGCCGATACCGATATATCGGCGACAGGCTCATATCGGCCGATAATATCGGCTAAACGATATATCGGTCGGGCTCTAGACTGAAGGTATAATACCAGTAGACTATTATTAACTATAAATGTTCTATAAAAACAACAGCAGCTTTCAGCCTGTCACCATAATGCAAACATGAAATATCAGACATTTTAGTTTTTTTTATTCGATTACGCTTAGGGTGACCCATACGTCCTCTTTTCCCCGGACATGTCCTCTTTTTGGACCTACAAAAATGCGTCTGGGCGGGATTTCTTAATTGCCCAAAATGTCCGGGATTCGGCTGTTTTCTTAATCCCGCTCCCGCTGAATTTCTGACCATTGCCGCCTGCCTCCGCAACATGTGTCTTGCTCCCGCGATTTTCGTGCCCACTCCTTTAACCCCTGAGGCCATTTTTGCCTCACTGAAGTTGATGTTTTTTCTGAGTGACATACACAAACATAATGACTCTTAACTCAAAGACTGTAGCAAGGAGAGTCAAAAGGTTGGTATCGTTTGATAGAAAACTTTCTGTACTTTTTTTTACAGTGTAGTAAAGTACAGTACAGTTTATTTAATTTGGACATTCTCCTGCTGAGAAATAGCTGATAAAAATGTAAGATAAATTTGAGTGCTCAAGAGAAATTTTTCATATCTATCTTATTTGACATTCAATATCTCAGGACAGAAATAAGGTAGGAGGAAAATTATTTTTTGATGATGTTCCCCAGCATATGTTAGCTGTACCTGTTTCAAATTTTGTGGTGCATAAAGTATAGCATAAAGTATCCAAAAGTTACAGTATTTTGTAACAAAACAGGCCTTTTTGTTTAGCTCTTGACTCCTTGAAGGAATTTTAAAAACTGTTGTTTTCTGAGTGCCATACACAAAAATAATGACTCATAACTCCAGGACCGTAGCAAGGAGAGTCAAAAGGTAGGAATCGTCCGATAAATATTTTTATATATTTTTATATGGGGGAAAAAATCTTTGCATTTGAATATTCTCATGCTGAGAAATAGGTGATAAAATGTAAGAAAAATTAGTGTGGTCAAGGGAAATTTTTCATACCATTCTTATTTGATGTTCAATATCTCATGAAAGAAATAAGGTAGGAGAAATTTTTTTTGGTGATGTTCCCCAACATGTGTGCTGTAGGTGAATTCAATTTTGTGGTGATATCATTAAGTAATCAAACGTTACAGCTTTTGGAACCAAGGTAGCCCTTCTCTTAGCCCTTTACAGTTTTGAAATTGTTGTTTTGAATTTGAAGTAATGCCTCACTCAAGTTTAGTCAAAGCCCCAAAAAATTATACTTGTTTTATTCTACTCGATGAGACCTTTCAAATGACATATGACACATAACTATCTGAGCTGTATGATGTTTCTGACATATTAAGAGTATATGGCACAAAAACATTTTTCATGAATTATGAAAACATATTTTTCTATTTATCTGCAAATAACTCAGCATTACTTAGGAGTTAATCAAATTGACCACATGCATTGTAAAGGTCAGAATCCAAGCTTTCAAATGACACCTATTTGTTGATTAAGGCAGATATTTTGAAAAAAATGCTTATTTTTTTCTTCGCTAGGGGGCGCCCGCCGGCGGTACACTTTGGTTTAGAGCAGTGGTCGCCAACCCGTCGATCGCGATCGACTGGTAGATCTTTATCACTGTCCCAGTAGATCCCGAAAATAATAGTAAAATAAGTACAAAAATGCATTACATTTCTGGGGTTATATTAATGCATCACTGAAGGGAACGGTCTTGAGAAAAGGCAATGGCATTTTCTTCTCCTCCGCGGAGAAGCGCGGCTCTGCTTTGTTTACAGCGGTAACCAAGGAAACGCTATTGCGGTCGGTTCATAAGCAGTGTTGCCAAGTCCGCGGTTTTCCTGCGGAATTGGGCTAATGTTACTATAACACTGTTGCCGCGGGTTGTTGTTCATGTCCGCGGGTTGAAGCGACCCCAATAACGTGATATTTATCCCCTGGAAAGCGAATTTTACTGGAAGATCCCCGCCGAAAAACTTGTATTTTACCCATGATTTTACCCCCAGAATAGATTTTTAGAGGGAAACCCCCTCGAAACATGATTGGACTAGTTTTATTTCGAAAACCTGGCAACCCTGTTCATAAGCACCACCTCCTGTCCGAGTGCGTCTCATTCAGACCTGGGGCAAGTTCAAGCTCAAACCGGTGTGCACCGTTTTGCTGCGGTTTCCGGTTTGAACGACATGTTGTTTCGTGCAGATGTTTTATGTAACAAACAAATAAATAACACCTAAAGTCAGACCATTCTTTTTTTGTTTTAAATCCTGAAATTAATCTAAATCAAATCAAAAACAACTGCCCGTGCAGATCGTGATTAAAATGCGGTGGTTGCCTCTAATTTCAAATGGCTAGATATTTTTGTTTGAAGCCAGTTTGTTTGTTATTGAGCTCTTTAACTGATTTCTTCAATTCATGGGTTTAGGTATTATTTACACACGAAAGACGCAATGGATTGTTTTGATTTTGGACTCATTTCAATTGTGAGAATCTGCTGTAAATAATGATATGCCATTTTCCACAATCGGAGCATGTTTCATGAAATGATAAGCTTAAAAATCCATGAGAATATTGCAACATGTGCGCATTTGGAGTTTTATGTGTTATAATTTGATGACGAATATCTTTAGATCTAAATGACAGATTATGGAATGATTGGGCTCATTCTAATCGAGAGAATTTTCTGAAAATAATGACATGCCATTTTCCATGATCTATGCATGTTTCATGAAGTTAAGAATAAAAGCGCAAAGTGAAACTACAGTTATTTGTCCCGCTGCGCCTGAAGCGCGCCAATTGGGTTTTATGTGTTATAGCATTATGAGCAATATCTTTGGATCTCATCGACAGATTATGGTAACTCTGGGCTTATTTTAATCGGGAGAATTTTCTGAAAATAATGACGTGCGGGTTTTCAAGATCTATGCATGTTTCATGAATAAAAATGCAACGTTAAGCATAGAGCTGTTTTTCTTTGCAGCGCCTCAGTGCGCCTGTCTGCTTTCATGAGTTACAGCTCTATGAAAGACGGATTATGGTAAATTTGGGCTCTTTTTAATCGGGAGAATTTTTCGAATATAATGTTTTTCAAGATCTATGCATGTTTGGTGAAGTTACAAGCTAAAACGCCACAGGACTGCAACCTATGATTTTTTTGCTAAGCTACATGACCCAATTCTTTTCTATGTGTTATAGCTTTATGAGAGATATCTTTAGATCGGAGCGATGGATTATAGTGAGTTTGGGCTCTTTTTAATCTGGAGAATTTTCTGCAAATAATGTCGTGTCATTTTCTATGATATATGCATGTTTCATGAAGTTACGAGCGAAATCACCACATGACAGCTACCTTAGATTTTTTGGCTAAACTACATGCTGCCTGTGCAGTTTTATGTGTTATAAATTCATGAGGAAAATCTTTAGATATAAATGGCAGATTATAGTGATTTTGGGCTCATTTTAATCAGGAGAATCTGATCTGATCATGTTTTATGAAGTTACAAGTAAAACGGTGACATCAATATATTATTTTCATATGGGTCTGGGGGTGACTTCTTGTACAAAAACTCGCTCCACTTTATTCAAAGCCCCAAACAATTATGCCTGTTTTATTCTACTCAATGAGACCTTTCAAATTACATATAATACATGACTATCCGAGCTGTATAATATTTTTGACATATTAGAGTGCATGGCACAAAAAAAACATATTTTGTAAAATTATGATTTTTTTTTTTGTCATTTATCAGCAAATTTTTAAAAAATCCCGCCCGCGGTACACTTTGGTTTAGAGAGACTGCTCAGCACTCGTTAAGAGTTGATCGAAATAATTACATTCATTAAAAAGCTGAGATTCTAAGCTTTAAAATTATAAAATCTATTTTGTGTTATTACGTTCAGGGGTTGCTTAGTAATTTGATTTTGAATTTTTTTGTGCGGGGTGGTGTCCTGCCAGCGGGTTAAACATTCTAATATTGTATATAATTTTGGCGCATCAGGGAGCCGTTCTCAGGATGCGGTGTATTTAAATATTTTTGAATGAGCATTTACGCTGTTTACTTTCACTTTCGATTTCTCAATCACACGCACTCTGTGTAAAGGGAGCACATCTTACAAGATCAGATATTTGTCAATGAGCTATTTTTTCCACAGAATTGTGCTACTTTTAAACTGTTTTACCCCAAGTTTACTATTTACCCCAAGTGGGTTAAAGGTTTGAAATATTGCATAAATTGCATTTGACTGAAATTCTTGTATTGAAACATTTTGCATTCTACCTATGATAAAACTTTCAAGGACTTCTACATTAACTGTTCCCTCCTGGTGGAATGACCTGCCCAGCTCAAACCAAGCAAGTCCTTAATCATTTTCAAAAAACGGCTGAAAACACATCTTTCATCTTAATTTGACCCTCTAACTCTAGCACTCTCTATTCTAATGCTACTTCTAATTTTATCTGCTTGTTTTTAATTAAAAAACTTGACCCTCTAACATTTGCACTGTATATTCTATTTCTATTCTAACTACTTTTATTTATAAAGAAATAAAGAGCCTCTAACACTAGCATTCTATATTCTTTCTCTATTCTTTCTACTTATTTTTTAAAATTTATTATAAATAATGACTTTCTAACAGTAGCATTATCTATTCTTTTTCTGTTCTATTGACTTTTGTTTTTATTTAAAAATGACCCTCTAACACTAGCATTCCCTATTCTTTTTCTATTCTTTCTACTTGTTATCTTTTTATTTATTATACAAACAAAATAAGCAAACAAACAAAAAAAA